>NW_020623711.1:135211-161459 GCF_003573695.1 Papaver somniferum
AGGTGTCTATTTTTATTGGAAACATGCTAATGATCAGGACATGTTGGTCTATAGACCAACATAATCTTGATATTTTAGCCAATTTTTGAAGCCTAGGCCTCATAAACACGAATTTTCTACTTAGAGCAGTTTCGAGTGTACATTCGAATAATACACACTCGAAAAGACTCGAACGCTATAATTTAGCTCAACGGGTGTCTATTTTTATCGGAAACATGCTAATGATCAGGACATGTTGGTCTATAGACCAACATAATCTTGATATTTTAGCCAATTTTTGAAGCCTAGGCCTCATAAACACGAATTTTCTACTTAGAGCAGTTTCGAGTGTACATTCGAATAATACACAATCGAAAAGACTCGAACGCTATAATTCAGCTCAACAGGTGTCTATTTTTATCGGAAACATGCTAATGATATGGACATGTTGGTCTATAGACCCACATGATCTTAATATTTTAGCCAAATTTTGAAGTCTAGGCCTCATAAATAAGATTTTCTACTTAGAGCAGTTTCGAGTGTACGTTCGAAAAATACACACACGAAAAGACTCGAACGCTATAATTTAGCTCAAGAGGTGTCTATTTTTATTGGAAACATGCTAATGATCAGGACATGTTGGTCTATGGACCCACATGATCTTGATATTTTATCCAAATTTTGAAGTCTAGGCCTCATAAACAAGATTTTCTACTTAGAGCAGTTTCGAGTGTACATTCGAAAAATACACACTCGAAAAGACTCGAACGCTATAATTTAGCTCAACAGGTGTCTATTTTTATTGGAAACATGCTAATGATCAGGACATGTTGGTCTATAGACCCAGATGACCTTGATATTTTAGCTAAATTTTGAAGTCTAGGCCTCATAAACAAGATTTGCTTAGAGCAGTTTCGAGTGTACATTCGAAAAATACACACTCGAAAAGACTCGAACGCTAATTTAGCTCAAGAGGTGTCTATTTTGATTGAAAACATGCTAACAATCAGGACATGTTGGTCTATAGACCAAAATAATCTTGATATTTTAGCCAAGTTTTCAAGCCTAGGCCTCATAAACACGAATTTTCTACTTAGAGCAGTTTCGAGTGTACATTCGAATAATACACAATCGAAAAGACTCGAACGCTATAATTTAGCTCAACAGGTGTCTATTTTTATCGGAAACATGCTAATGATCAGGACATGTTGGTCTATAGACCCACATGATCTTAATATTTTAGCCAAATTTTGAAGTCTAGGCCTCATAAACAAGATTTTTCTACTTAGAGATGTTTCGAGTGTACATTCGAATAATACACACTCGAAAAAGACTCGAACGCTATATTTTAGCTCAACAGGTGTCTATTTTTATTGGAAACATGCTAATGATCAGGACATGTTGGTCTATAGACCCACATGATCTTGATATTTTATCCAAAATTTGAAGTCTAGGCCTCATAAACAAGATTTTCTACTTAGAGCAGTTTCGAGTGTACATTCGAATAATACACACTCGAAAAGACTCGAACGCTATAATTTAGCTCAACAGGTGTCTATTTTTATTGGAAACATGCTAATGATCAGGACATGTTGGTCTATAGACCCACATTATCTTGATATTTTATCCAAATTTTTAAGTCTAGGCTTCATAAACAAGATTTTCTACTTAGAGCAGTTTCGAGTGTACATTCGAATAATACACACTCGAAAAGACTCGAACGCTATAATTTAGCTCAACAGGTGTCTATTTTTATTGGAAACATGCTAATGATCAGGACATGTTGGTCTATAGACCCACATTATCTTGATATTTTATCCAAATTTTTAAGTCTAGGCCTCATAAACAAGATTTTCTACTTAGAGCAGTTTCGAGTGTACATTCGAATAATACACACTCGAAAAGACTCGAACGCTATAATTTAGCTCAACAGGTGTCTATTTTTATTGGAAACATGCTAATGATCAGGACATGTTGGTCTATAGACCCACATGATCTTGATAATTTAGCCAAATTTTGAAGTCTAGGCCTCATAAACAAGATTTTCTACTTAGAAAAGTTTCGAGTGTACATTCGAATAATACACAATCGAAAAGACTCGAACGCTATAATGTAGCTCAACAGGTGTCTATTTTTATTGGAAACATGCTAATGATCAGGACATGTTGGTCTATGGACCCACATGATCTTGATATTTTATCCAAATTTTGAAGTCTAGGCCTCATAAACAAGATTTTCTACTTAGAAAAGTTTCGAGTGTACATTCGAAAAATACACACACGAAAAGACTCGAACGCTATAATTTAGCTCAACAGGTGTCTATTTTTATTGGAAACATGCTAATGATCAGGACATGTTGGTCTATGGACCCACATGATCTTGATATTTTATCCAAATTTTGAAGTCTAGGCCTCATAAACAAGATTTTCTACTTAGAGCAGTTTCGAGTGTACATTCGAATAATACACACTCGAAAAGACTCGAACGCTATAATTTAGCTCAACATGTGTCTATTTTTATTGGAAAAATGCTAATGATCAGGACATGTTGGTCTATAGACCCACATGATCTTGATAATTTAGCAAAATTTTGAAGTCTAGGCCTCATAAAGAAGATTTTCTACTTAGAAAAGTTTCGAGTGTACATTCGAAAAATACACACACGAAAAGACTCGAACGCTATAATTTAGCTCAAGAGGTGTCTATTTTTATTGGAAACATGCTAATGATCAGGACATGTTGGTCTATAGACCAACATAATCTTGATATTTTAGCCAAGTTTTGAAGCCTAGGCCTCATAAACACGAATTTTCTACTTAGAGCAGTTTCGAGTGTACATTCGAATAATACACAATCGAAAAGACTCGAACGCTATAATTCAGCTCAACAGGTGTCTATTTTTACCGGAAACATGCTAATGATCAGGACATGTTGGTCTATAGACCCACATGATCTTAATATTTTAGCCAAATTTTGAAGTCTAGGCCTCATAAATAAGATTTGCTACTTAGAGAAGTTTCGAGTGTACATTCGAATAATACACACTCGAAAAGACTCGAACGCTATAATTTAGCTCAACAGGTGTCTATTTTTATTGGAAACATGCTAATGATCAGGACATGTTGGTCTATGGACCCACATGATCTTGATATTTTATCCAAATTTTGAAGTCTAGGCCTCATAAACAAGATTTTCTACTTAGAGCAGTTTCGAGTGTACATTCGAATAATACACACTCGAAAAGACTCGAACGCTATAATTTAGCTCAACATGTGTCTATTTTTATTGGAAACATGCTAATGATCAGGACATGTTGGTCTATGGACCCACATGATCTTGATATTTTATCCAAATTTTGAAGTCTAGGCCTCATAAACAAGATTTTCTACTTAGAGCAGTTTCGAGTGTACATTCGAATAATACACACTCGAAAAGACTCGAACGCTATAATTTAGCTCAACAGGTGTCTATTTTTATTGGAAACATGCTAATGATCAGGACATGTTGGTCTCTAGACCAACATGATCTTGATATTTTAGACAAGTTTTGAAGCCTAGGCCTCATAAACACGAATTTTCTACTTAGAGAAGTTTCGAGTGTACATTCGAATAATACACACTCGAAAAGACTCGAACGCTATAATTTAGCTCAACAGGTGTCTATTTTTATTGGAAACATGCTAATGATCAGGAAATGTTGGTCTATAGACCCACATGATCTTGATATTTTATCCAAATTTTGAAGTCTAGGCCTCATAAACAAGATTTTCTACTTAGAGCAGTTTCGAGTGTACATTCGAATAATACACACTCGAAAAGACTCGAACGATATAATTTAGCTCAACAGGTGTCTATTTTTATTGGAAAAATGCTAATGATCAGGACATGTTGGTCTATAGACCCATATGATCTTGATATTTTATCCAAATTTTGAAGTCTAGGCCTCATAAACAAGATTTTCTACTTAGAGCAGTTTCGAGCGTACGTTCGAATAATACACACTCGAAAAGACTCGAACGCTATAATTTAGCTCAACAGGTGTCTATTTTTATCGGAAACATGCTAATGATCAGGACATGTTGGTCTATAGACCCACATGATCTTGATAATTTAGCCAAATTTTGAAGTCTAGGCCTCATAAATAAGATTTTCTACTTAGAAAAGTTTCGAGTGTACATTCGAAAAATACACACACGAAAAGACTCGAACGCTATAATTTAGCTCAAGAGGTGTCTATTTTTATTGGAAACATGCTAATGATCAGGACATGTTGGTCTATAGACCAACATAATCTTGATATTTTAGCCAAGTTTTGAAGCCTAGGCCTCATAAACACGAATTTTCTACTTAGAGCAGTTTCGAGTGTACATTCGAATAATACACAATCGAAAAGACTCGAACGCTATAATTCAACTCAACAGGTGTCTATTTTTATCGGAAACATGCTAATGATCAGGACATGTTGGTCTATAGACCCACATGATCTTGATAATTTAGCCAAATTTTGAAGTCTAGGCCTCATAAATAAGATTTTCTACTTAGAAAAGTTTCGAGTGTACATTCGAAAAATACACACACGAAAAGACTCGAACGCTATAATTTAGCTCAACAGGTATCTATTTTTATTGGAAACATGCTAATGATCAGGACATGTTGGTCTATGGACCCACATGATCTTGATATTTTATCCAAATTTTGAAGTCTAGGCCTCATAAACAAGATTTTCTACTTAGAGCAGTTTCGAGTGTACATTCGAATAATACACACTCGAAAAGACTCGAATGCTATAATTTAGCTCAACATGTGTCTATTTTTATTGGAAACATGCTAATGATCAGGACATGTTGGTCTATAGACCCACATGATCTTGATAATTTAGCCAAATTTTGAAGTCTAGGCCTCATAAATAAGATTTTCTACTTAGAGAAGTTTCGAGTCTACATTCGAAAAATACACACACGAAAAGACTCGAACGCTATAATTTAGCTCAAGAGGTGTCTATTTTTATTGGAAACATGCTAATGATCAGGACATGTTGGTCTATAGACCAACATAATCTTGATATTTTAGCCAAGTTTTGAAGCCTAGGCCTCATAAACACGAATTTTCTACTTAGAGCAGTTTCGAGTGTACATTCGAATAATACACAATCGAAAAGACTCGAATGCTATAATTCAGCTCAACAAGTGTCTATTTTTATCGGAAACATGCTAATGATCAGGACATGTTGGTCTATAGAACCACATGATCTTAATATTTTAGCCAAATTTTGAAGTCTAGGCCTCATAAACAAGATTTTTCTACTTAGAGAAGTTTCGAGTGTACATTTGAATAATACACACTCGAAAAGACTCGAACGCTATAATTTAGCTCAACATGTGTCTATTTTTATTGGAAACATGCTAATGATCAGGACATGTTGGTCTATAGACCAACATAATCTTGATATTTTAGCCAAGTTTTGAAGCCTAGGCCTCATAAACACGAATTTTCTACTTAGAGCAGTTTCGAGTGTACATTCGAATAATACACAATCGAAAAGACTCGAATGCTATAATTCAGCTCAACAAGTGTCTATTTTTATCGGAAACATGCTAATGATCAGGACATGTTGGTCTATAGAACCACATGATCTTAATATTTTAGCCAAATTTTGAAGTCTAGGCCTCATAAACAAGATTTTTCTACTTAGAGAAGTTTCGAGTGTACATTCGAATAATACACACTCGAAAAGACTCGAACGCTATAATTTAGCTCAACAGGTGTCTATTTTTATTGGAAACATGCTAATGATCAGGACATGTTGGTCTATAGACCCACATGATCTTGATATTTTATTCAAATTTTGAAGTCTAGGCCTATTAAACAAGATTGTACAATCGAAAAATACACACTCGAAAAGACTCGAACGCTATAATTTAGCTCAAGAGGTGTCTATTTTTATTGGAAACATGCTAATGATCAGGACATGTTGGTCTATAGACCAACATAATCTTGATATTTTAGCCAAGTTTTGAAGCCTAGGCCTCATAAACACGAATTTTCTACTTAGAGCAGTTTCGAGTGTACATTCGAATAATACACAATCGAAAAGACTCGAACGCTATAATTCAGCTCAACAGGTGTCTATTTTTACCGGAAACATGCTAATGATCAGGACATGTTGGTCTATAGACCCACATGATCTTAATATTTTAGCCAAATTTTGAAGTCTAGGCCTCATAAATAAGATTTTCTACTTAGAAAAGTTTCGAGTGTACATTCGAATAATACACACTCGAAAAGACTCGAACGCTATAATTTTTCTCAAGAGGTGTCTATTTTTATTGGAAACATGCTAATGATCAGGACATGTTGGTCTGTAGACCAACATAATCTTGATATTTTAGCCAAGTTTTGAAGCCTAGGCCTCATAAACACGAATTTTCTACTTAGAGCAGTTTCGAGTGTACATTCGAATAATACACAATCGAAAAGACTCGAACGCTATAATTCAGCTCAACAGGTGTCTATTTTTATCGGAAACATGCTAATGATTAGGACATGTTGGTCTATAGACCCACATGATCTTAATATTTTAGCCAAATTTTGAAGTCTAGGCCTCATAAATAAGATTTTTCTACTTAGAGAAGTTTCGAGTGTACATTCGAATAACACACACTCGAAAACACTCGAACGCTATAATTTAGCTCAACAGGTGTCTATTTTTATTGGAAACATGCTAATGATCAGGACATGTTGGTCTATGGACCCACATGATCTTGATATTTTATCCAAATTTTGAAGTCTAGGCCTCATAAACAAGATTTTCTACTTAGAGCAGTTTCGAGTGTACATTCGAATAATACACACTCGAAAAGACTCGAACGCTATAATTTAGCTCAAGAGGTGTCTATTTTTATTGGAAACATGCTAATGATCAGGACATGTTGGTCTGTAGACCAACATAATCTTGATATTTTAGCCAAGTTTTGAAGCCTAGGCCTCATAAACACGAATTTTCTACTTAGAGCAGTTTCGAGTGTACATTCGAATAATACACAGTCGAAAAGACTCGAACGCTATAATTCAGCTCAACAGGTGTCTATTTTTATCGGAAACATGCTAATGATTAGGACATGTTGGTCTATAGACCCACATGATCTTAATATTTTAGCCAAATTTTGAAGTCTAGGCCTCATAAATAAGATTTTCTACTTAGAGAAGTTTCGAGTGTACATTCGAATAATACACACTCGAAAAGACTCGAACGCTATAATTTAGCTCAACAGGTGTCTATTTTTATTTGAAACATTCTAATGATCAGGACATGTTGGTCTATGGACCCACATGATCTTGATATTTTATCCAAATTTTGAAGTCTAGGCCTCATAAACAAGATTTTCTACTTAGAGCAGTTTCGAGTGTACATTCGAATAATACACACTCGAAAAGACTCGAACGCTATAATTTAGATCAACAGGTGTCTATTTTTATTGGAAAAATGCTAATGATCAGGACATGTTGGTCTATAGACCCATATGATCTTGATATTTTATCCAAATTTTGAAGTCTAGGCCTCATAAACAAGATTTTCTACTTAGAGCAGTTTCGAGTGTACATTCGAATAATACACACTCGAAAAGACTCGAACGCTATAATTTAGCTCAACAGGTGTCTATTTTTATCGGAAACATGCTAATGATCAGGACATGTTGGTCTATAGACCCACATGATCTTGATAATTTAGCCAAATTTTGAAGTCTAGGCCTCATAAATAAGATTTTCTACTTAGAAAAGTTTCGAGTGTACATTCGAATAATACACACTCGAAAAGACTCGAACGCTATAATTTAGCTCAACAGGTGTCTATTTTTATCGGAAACATGCTAATGATCAGGACATGTTGGTCTATAGACCAACATAATCTTGATATTTTAGCCAATTTTTGAAGCCTAGGCCTCATAAACACGAATTTTCTACTTAGAGCAGTTTCGAGTGTACATTCGAATTATACACAATCGAAAAGACTCGAACGCTATAATTCAGCTCAACAGGTGTCTATTTTTATCGGAAACATGCTAATGATATGGACATGTTGGTCTATAGACCCACATGATCTTAATATTTTAGCCAAATTTTGAAGTCTAGGCGTCATAAATAAGATTTTCTACTCAGAGAATTTTCGAGTGTACATTCGAATAATACACACTCGAAAAGACTCGAACGCTATAATTTAGCTCAACAGGTGTCTATTTTTATTGGAAACATGCTAATGATCAGGACATGTTGGTCTATGGACCCACATGATCTTGATATTTTATCCAAATTTTGAAGTCTAGGCCTCATAAACAAGATTTTCTACTTAGAGCAGTTTCGAGTGTACATTCGAATAATACACACTCGAAAAGACTCGAACGCTATAATTTAGCTCAACAGGTGTCTATTTTTATCGGAAACATGCTAATGATCAGGACATGTTGGTCTATAGACCAACATAATCTTGATATTTTAGCCAATTTTTGAAGCCTAGGCCTCATAAACACGAATTTTCTACTTAGAGCAGTTTCGAGTGTACATTCGAATAATACACAATCGAAAAGACTCGAACGCTATAATTCAGCTCAACAGGTGTCTATTTTTATCGGAAACATGCTAATGATATGGACATGTTGGTCTATGGACCCACATGATCTTGATATTTTATCCAAATTTTGAAGTCTAGGCCTCATAAACAAGATTTTCTACTTAGAGCAGTTTCGAGTGTACATTCGAATAATACACACTCGAAAAGACTCGAACGCTATAATTTAGCTCAACGGGTGTCTATTTTTATTGGAAACATGCTAATGATCAGGACATATTGGTCTATAGACCCACATGATCTTAATATTTTATCCAAATTTTGAAGTCTAGGCCTCATAAATAAGATTTTCTACTAAGAGAAGTTTCGAGTGTACATTCGAATAATACACACTCGAAAAGACTCGAACGCTATAATTTAGCTCAACAGGTGTCTATTTTTATTGGAAACATGCTAATGATCAGGACATGTTGGTCTATGGACCCACATGATCTTGATATTTTATCCAAATTTTGAAGTCTAGGCCTCATAAATAAGATTTTCTACTTAGAGCAGTTTCGAGTGTACATTCGAATAATACACACTCGAAAAGACTCGAACGCTATAATTTAGCTCAACAGGTGTCTATTTTTATCGGAAACATGCTAATGATCAGGACATGTTGGTCTATAGACCAACATAATCTTGATATATTATCCAAGTTTTGAAGCCTAGGCCTCATAAACACGAATTTTCTACTTAGAGCAGTTTCGAGTGTACATTCGAATAATACACACTCGAAAAGACTCGAACGCTATAATTCAGCTCAACAGGTGTCTATTTTTATCGGAAACATGCTAATGATCAGGACATGTTGGTCTATGGACCCACATGATCTTGATATTTTCTCCAAATTTTGAAGTCTAGGCCTCATAAATAAGATTTTTCTACTTAGAGAAGTTTCGAGTGTACATTCGAATAATACACACTCGAAAAGACTCGAACGCTATAATTTAGCTCAACAGGTGTCTATTTTTATTGGAAACATGCTAATGATCAGGACATGTTGGTCTATGGACCCACATGATCTTGATATTTTATCCAAATTTTGAAGTCTAGGCCTCATAAACAAGATTTTCTACTTAGAGCAGTTTCGAGTGTACATTCGAATAATACACACTCGAAAAGACTCGAACGCTATAATTTAGCTCAACAGGTGTCTATTTTTATTGGAAACATGCTAATGATCAGGACATATTGGTCTATAGACCCACATGATCTTGATATTTTATGCAAATTTTGAAGTCTAGGCCTCATAAACAAGATTTTCTACTTAGAGCAGTTTCGAGTGTACGTTCGAATAATACACACTCGAAAAGACTCGAACGCTATAATTTAGCTCAACATGTTTCTATTTTTATTGGAAACATGCTAATGATCAGGACATGTGGTCTATAGACCCACATGATCTTGATAATTTAGCCAAATTTTGAAGTCTAGGCCTCATAAATAAGATTTTCTACTTAGAGAAGTTTCGAGTGTACGTTCGAAAAATACACACACGAAAAGACTCGAACGCTATAATTTAGCTCAAGAGGTGTCTATTTTTATTGGAAACATGCTAATGATCAGGACATGTTGGTCTATAGACCAACATAATCTTGATATTTTAGCCAAGTTTTGAAGCCTAGGCCTCATAAACACGAATTATCTACTTAGAGCAGTTTCGAGTGTACATTCGAATAATACACAATCGAAAAGACTCGAACGCTATAATTCAGCTCAACAGGTGTCTATTTTTATCGGAAACATGCTAATGATCAGGACATGTTGGTCTATAGACCCACATGATCTTTATATTTTATCCAAATTTTGAAGTCTAGGCCTCATAAACAAGATTTTCTACTTAGAGCAGTTTCGAGTGTACATTCGAATAATACACACTCGAAAAGACTCGAACGCTATAATTTAGCTCAACAGGTGTCTATTTTTATTGGAAACATGCTAATGATCAGGACACGTTGGTCTATAGACCCACATGATCTTGATATTTTATCCAAATTTTGAAGTCTAGGCCTCATAAACAAGATTTTCTACTTAGAGCAGTTTCGAGTGTACGTTAGAATAATACACACTCGAAAAGACTCGAACGCTATAATTTAGCTCAACAGGTATCTATTTTTATTGGAAACATGCTAATGATCAGGACATGTTGGTCTACAGACCCACATGATCTTGATAATTTAGCCAAATTTTGAAGTCTAGGCCTCATAAATAAGATTTTCTACTTTGAAAAGTTTCGAGTGTACATTCGAAAAATACACACACGAAAAGACTCGAACGCTATAATTTAGCTCAAGAGGTGTCTATTTTTATTGGAAACATGCTAATGATCAGGACATGTTGGTCTATAGACCAACATAATCTTGATATTTTAGCCAAGTTTTGAAGCCTAGGCCTCATAAACACGAATTATCTACTTAGAGCAGTTTCGAGTGTACATTCGAATAATACACAATCGAAAAGACTCGAACGCTATAATTCAGCTCAACAGGTGTCTATTTTTATCGGAAACATGCTAATGATAAGGACATGTTGGTCTATAGACCCACATGATCTTTATATTTTATCCAAATTTTGAAGTCTAGGCCTCATAAACAAGATTTTCTACTTAGAGCAGTTTCGAGTGTACGTTCGAATAATACACACTCGAAAAGACTCGAACGCTATAATTTAGCTCAACAGGTGTCTATTTTTATTGGAAACATGCTAATGATCAGGACATATTGGTCTATAGACCCACATGATCTTGATATTTTATCCAAATTTTGAAGTCTAGGCCTCATAAACAAGATTTTCTACTTAGAGCAGTTTCGAGTGTACGTTCGAATAATACACACTCGAAAAGACTCGAACGCTATAATTTAGCTCAACAGGTGTCTATTTTTATTGGAAACATGCTAATGATCAGGACATGTGGTCTATAGACCCACATGATCTTGATAATTTAGCCAAATTTTGAAGTCTAGGCCTCATAAATAAGATTTTCTACTTAGAGAAGTTTCGAGTGTACGTTCGAAAAATACACACACGAAAAGACTCGAACGCTATAATTTAGCTCAAGAGGTGTCTATTTTTATTGGAAACATGCTAATGATCAGGACATGTTGGTATATAGACCAACATAATCTTGATATTTTAGCCAAGTTTTGAAGCCTAGGCCTCATAAACACGAATTTTCTACTTAGAG
The DNA here is from genome assembly GCF_003573695.1 of Papaver somniferum. Classification (NCBI taxonomy): domain Eukaryota; kingdom Viridiplantae; phylum Streptophyta; class Magnoliopsida; order Ranunculales; family Papaveraceae; genus Papaver; species Papaver somniferum. The sequence continues at coordinate 146,981 of NW_020623711.1, forward strand.
CAGTTTCGAGTGTACATTCGAATAATACACAATCGAAAAGACTCGAACGCTATAATTCAGCTCAACATGTGTCTATTTTTATCGGAAACATGCTAATGATCAGGACATGTTGGTCTATAGACCCACATGATCTGAATATTTTAGCCAAATTTTGAAGTCTAGGCCTCATAAACAAGATTTTCTACTCAGAGAAGTTTCGAGTGTACATTCGAATAATACACACTCGAAAAGACTCGAACGCTATAATTTAGCTCAACAGGTGTCTATTTTTATTGGAAACATGCTAATGATCAGGACATGTTGGTCTATAGACCCACATGATCTTGATATTTTATCCAAATTTTGAAGTCTAGGCCTCATAAACAAGATTTTCTACTTAGAGCAGTTTCGAGTGTACGTTCGAATAATACACACTCGAAAAGACTCGAACGCTATAATTTAGCTCAACAGGTGTCTATTTTTATTGGAAAAATGCTAATGATCAGGACATGTTGGTCTATGGACCCACATGATCTTGATATTTTATCCAAATTTTGAAGTCTAGGCCTCATAAACAAGATTTTCTACTTAGAGCAGTTTCGAGTGTACATTCGAATAATACACACTCGAAAAGACTCGAACGCTATAATTTAGCTCAACAGGTGTCTATTTTTATTGGAAACATGCTAATGATCAGGACATATTGGTCTATAGACCCACATGATCTTGATATTTTATCCAAATTTTGAAGTCTAGGCCTCATAAACAAGATTTTCTACTTAGAGCAGTTTCGAGTGTACGTTCGAATAATACACACTCGAAAAGACTCGAACGCTATAATTTAGCTCAACAGGTTTCTATTTTTATTGGAAACATGCTAATGATCAGGACATGTGGTCTATAGACCCACATGATCTTGATATTTTAGCCAAGTTTTGAAGCCTAGGCCTCATAAACACGAATTTTCTACTTAGAGCAGTTTCGAGTGTACATTCGAATAATACACAATCGAAAAGACTCGAACGCTATAATTCAGCTCAACAGGTGTCTATTTTTATCGGAAACATGCTAATGATTAGGACATGTTGGTCTATAGACCCACATGATCTTAATATTTTAGCCAAATTTTGAAGTCTAGGCCTCATAAATAAGATTTTTCTACTTAGAGAAGTTTCGAGTGTACATTCGAATAATACACACTCGAAAAGACTCGAACGCTATAATTTAGCTCAACAGGTGTCTATTTTTATTGGAAACATGCTAATGATCAGGACATGTTGGTCTATGGACCCACATGATCTTGATATTTTATCCAAATTTTGAAGTCTAGGCCTCATAAACAAGATTTTCTACTTAGAGCAGTTTCGAGTGGACATTCGAATAATACACACTCGAAAAGACTCGAACGCTATAATTTAGCTCATCAGGTGTCTATTTTTACTGGAAACATGCTAATGATCAGGACATGTTGGTCTATATACCCACATGATCTTGATATTTTATCCAAATTTTTAAGTCTAGGCCTCATAAACAAGATTTTCTACTTAGAGCAGTTTCGAGTGTACATTCGAATAATACACACTCGAAAAGAGTCGAACGCTATAATTTAGCTCAACAGGTGTCTATTTTTATTGGAAACATGGTAATGATCAGGACATGTTGGACTATAGACCCACATGATCTTGATAATTTAGCCAAATTTTGAAGTCTAGGCCTCATAAATAAGATTTTCTACTTAGAAAAGTTTCGAGTGTACGTTCGAATAATACACACTCGAAAAGACTCGAACGCTATAATTTAGCTCAACAGGTGTCTATTTTTATCGGAAACATGCTAATGATCAGGACATGTTGGTCTATAGACCAACATAATCTTGATATTTTAGCCAATTTTTGAAGCCTAGGCCTCATAAACACGAATTTTCTACTTAGAGCAGTTTCGAGTGTACATTCGAATAATACACAATCGAAAAGACTCGAACGTTATAATTCAGCTCAACAGGTGTCTATTTTTATCGGAAACATGCTAATGATATGGACATGTTGGTCTATAGACCCACATGATCTTAATATTTTAGCCAAATTTTGAAGTCTAGGCCTCATAAATAAGATTTTCTACTCAGAGAAGTTTCGAGTGTACATTCGAATAATACACACTCGAAAAGACTCGAATGCTATAATTTAGCTCAACTGGTGTCTATTTTTATTGGAAACATGCTAATGATCAGGCCATATTGGTCTATAGACCCACATGATCTTGATATTTTATCCAAATTTTGAAGTCTAGGCCTCATAAACAAGATTTTCTACTTAGAGCAGTTTCGAGTGTACATTCGAATAATACACACTCGAAAAGACTCGAACACTATAATTTAGCTCAACAGGTGTCTATTTTTATTGGAAACATGCTAATGATCAGGACATGTGGTCTATAGACCCACATGATCTTGATAATTTAGCCAAATTTTGAAGTCTAGGCCTCATAAATAAGATTTTCTACTTAGAGAAGTTTCGAGTGTACGTTCGAAAAATACACACACGAAAAGACTCGAACGCTATAATTTAGCTCAAGAGGTGTCTATTTTTATTGGAAACATGCTAATGATCAGGACATGTTGGTCTATAGACCAACATAATCTTGATATTTTAGCCAAGTTTTGAAGCCTAGGCCTCATAAACACGAATTTTCTACTTAGAGCAGTTTCGAGTGTACATTCGAATAATACACAATCGAAAAGACTCGAACGCTATAATTCAGCTCAACAGGTGTCTATTTTTATCGGAAACATGCTAATGATCAGGACATGTTGGTCTATAGACCCACATGATCTTAATATTTTAGCCAAATTTTGAAGTCTAGGCCTCATAAATAAGATTTTCTACTAAGAGAAGTTTCGAGTGTACATTCGAATAATACACACTCGAAAAGACTCGAATGCTATAATTTAGCTCAACAGGTGTCTATTTTTATTGGAAACATGCTAATGATCAGGACATATTGGTCTATGGACCCACATGATCTTGATATTTTATCCAAATTTTGAAGTCTAGGCCTCATAAACAAGATTTTCTACTTAGAGCAGTTTCGAGTGTACATTCGAATAATACACACTCGAAAAGACTCGAACGCTATAATTTAGCTCAACAGGTGTCTATTTTTATTGGAAACATGCTAATGATCAGGACATATTGGTCTATAGACCCACATGATCTTGATATTTTATCCAAATTTTGAAGTCTAGGCCTCATAAACAAGATTTTCTACTTAGAGCAGTTTCGAGTGTACGTTCGAATAATACACACTCGAAAAGACTCGAACGCTATAATTTAGCTCAACAGGTTTCTATTTTTATTGGAAACATGCTAATGATCAGGACATGTGGTCTATAGACCCACATGATCTTGATATTTTAGCCAAGTTTTGAAGCCTAGGCCTCATAAACACGAATTTTCTACTTAGAGCAGTTTCGAGTGTACATTCGAATAATACACAATCGAAAAGACTCGAACGCTATAATTCAGCTCAACAGGTGTCTATTTTTATCGGAAACATGCTAATGATTAGGACATGTTGGTCTATAGACCCACATGATCTTAATATTTTAGCCAAATTTTGAAGTCTAGGCCTCATAAATAAGATTTTTCTACTTAGAGAAGTTTCGAGTGTACATTCGAATTATACACAATCGAAAAGACTCGAACGCTATAATTCAGCTCAACAGGTGTCTATTTTTATCGGAAACATGCTAATGATATGGACATGTTGGTCTATAGACCCACATGATCTTAATATTTTAGCCAAATTTTGAAGTCTAGGCCTCATAAATAAGATTTTCTACTCAGAGAAGTTTCGAGTGTACATTCGAATAATACACACTCGAAAAGACTCGAACGCTATAATTTAGCTCAACATGTGTCTATTTTTATTGGAAACATGCTAATGATCAGGACATGTTGGTCTATGGACCCACATGATCTTGATATTTTATCCAAATTTTGAAGTCTAGGCCTCATAAACAAGATTTTCTACTTAGAGCAGTTTCGAGTGTACATTCGAATAATACACACTCGAAAAGACTCGAACGCTATAATTTAGCTCAACAGGTGTCTATTTTTATCGGAAACATGCTAATGATCAGGACATGTTGGTCTATAGACCAACATAATCTTGATATTTTAGCCAATTTTTGAAGCCTAGGCCTCATAAACACGAATTTTCTACTTAGAGCAGTTTCGAGTGTACATTCTAATAATACACAATCGAAAAGACTCGAACGTTATAATTCAGCTCAACAGGTGTCTATTTTTATCGGAAACATGCTAATGATATGGACATGTTGGTCTATAGACCCACATGATCTTAATATTTTAGCCAAATTTTGAAGTCTAGGCCTCATAAATAAGATTTTCTACTCAGAGAAGTTTCGAGTGTACATTCGAATAATACACACTCGAAAAGACTCGAACGCTATAATTTAGCTCAAATGGTGTCTATTTTTATTGGAAATATGCTAATGATCAGGACATGTTGGTCTATGGACCCACATGATCTTGATATTTTATCCAAATTTTGAAGTCTAGGCCTCATAAACAAGATTTTCTACTTAGAGCAGTTTCGAGTGTACATTCGAATAATACACACTCGAAAAGACTCGAACGCTATAATTTAGCTCAACGGGTGTCTATTTTTATTGGAAACATGCTAATGATCAGGACATATTGGTCTATAGACCCACATGATCTTAATATTTTATCCAAATTTTGAAGTCTGGGCCTCATAAATAAGATTTTCTACTAAGAGAAGTTTCGAGTGTACATTCGAATAATACACACTCGAAAAGACTCGAACGCTATAATTTAGCTCAACAGGTGTCTATTTTTATTGGAAACATGCTAATGATCAGGACATGTTGGTCTATGGACCCACATGATCTTGATATTTTATCCAAATTTTGAAGTCTAGGCCTCATAAACAAGATTTTCTACTTAGAGCAGTTTCGAGTGTACATTCGAATAATACACACTCGAAAAGACTCGAACGCTATAATTTAGCTCAACAGGTGTCTATTTTTATTGGAAACATGCTAATGATCAGGACATATTGGTCTATAGACCCACATGATCTTGATATTTTATGCAAATTTTGAAGTCTAGGCCTCATAAACAAGATTTTCTACTTAGAGCAGTTTCGAGTGTACGTTCGAATAATACACACTCGAAAAGACTCGAACGCTATAATTTAGCTCAACATGTTTCTATTTTTATTGGAAACATGCTAATGATCAGGACATGTGGTCTATAGACCCACATGATCTTGATAATTTAGCCAAATTTTGAAGTCTAGGCCTCATAAATAAGATTTTCTACTTAGAGAAGTTTCGAGTGTACGTTCGAAAAATACACACACGAAAAGACTCGAACGCTATAATTTAGCTCAAGAGGTGTCTATTTTTATTGGAAACATGCTAATGATCAGGACATGTTGGTCTATAGACCAACATAATCTTGATATTTTAGCCAAGTTTTGAAGCCTAGGCCTCATAAACACGAATTTTCTACTTAGAGAAGTTTCGAGTGTACATTCGAAAAATACACACACGAAAAGACTCGAACGCTATAATTTAGCTCAAGAGGTGTCTATTTTTATTGGAAACATATTAATGATCAGGACATGTTGGTCTATAGACCAACATAATCTTGATATTTTAGCCAAGTTTTGAAGCCTAGGCCTCATAAACACGAATTTTCTACTTAGAGCAGTTTCGAGTGTACATTCGAATAATACACACTCGAAAAGACTCGAACGCTATAATTTAGCTCAACAGGTGTCTATTTTTATTGGAAACATGCTAATGATCAGGACATGTTGGTCTATGGACCCACATGATCTTGATATTTTATCCAAATTTTGAAGTCTAGGCCTCATAAACAAGATTTTCTACTTAGAGCAGTTTCGAGTGTACATTCGAATAATACACACTCGAAAAGACTCGAACGCTATAATTTAGATCAACAGGTGTCTATTTTTATTGGAAACATGCTAATGATCAGGACATATTGGTCTATAGACCCACATGATCTTGATATTTTATCCAAATTTTGAAGTCTAGGCCTCATAAACAAGATTTTCTACTTAGAGCAGTTTCGAGTGTACGTTCGAATAATACACACTCGAAAAGACTCGAACGCTATAATTTAGCTCAACATGTTTCTATTTTTATTGGAAACATGCTAATGATCAGGACATGTGGTCTATAGACCCACATGATCTTGATAATTTAGCCAAATTTTGAAGTCTAGGCCTCATAAATAAGATTTTCTACTTAGAGAAGTTTCGAGTGTACGTTTGAAAAATACACACACGAAAAGACTCGAACGCTATAATTTAGCTCAAGAGGTGTCTATTTTTATTGGAAACATGCTAATGATCAGGACATGTTGGTCTATAGACCAACATAATCTTGATATTTTAGCCAAGTTTTGAAGCCTAGGCCTCATAAACACGAATTTTCTACTTAGAGAAGTTTCGAGTGTACATTCGAAAAATACACACACGAAAAGACTCGAACGCTATAATTTAGCTCAAGAGGTGTCTATTTTTATTGGAAACATATTAATGATCAGAACATGTTGGTCTATAGACCAACATAATCTTGATATTTTAGCCAAGTTTTGAAGCCTAGGCCTCATAAACACGAATTTTCTACTTAGAGCAGTTTCGAGTGTACATTCGAATAATACACACTCGAAAAGACTCGAACGCTATAATTTAGCTCAACAGGTGTCTATTTTTATTGGAAACATGCTAATGATCAGGACATGTTGGTCTATGGACCCACATGATCTTGATATTTTATCCAAATTTTGAAGTCTAGGCCTCATAAACAAGATTTTCTACTTAGAGCAGTTTCGAGTGTACATTCGAATAATACACACTCGAAAAGACTCGAACGCTATAATTTAGCTCAACAGGTGTCTATTTTTATTGGAAACATGCTAATGATCAGGACATATTGGTCTATAGACCCACATGATCTTGATATTTTATCCAAATTTTGAAGTCTAGGCCTCATAAACAAGATTTTCTACTTAGAGCAGTTTCGAGTTTACGTTCGAATAATACACACTCGAAAAGACTCGAACGCTATAATTTAGCTCAACATGTTTCTATTTTTATTGGAAATATGCTAATGATCAGGACATGTGGTCTATAGACCCACATGATCTTGATAATTTAGCCAAATTTTGAAGTCTAGGCCTCATAAATAAGATTTTATACTTAGAGAAGTTTCGAGTGTACGTTCGAAAAATACACACACGAAAAGACTCGAACGCTATAATTTAGCTCAAGAGGTGTCTATTTTTATTGGAAACATGCTAATTATCAGGACATGTTGGTCTATAGACCCACATGATCTTGATAATTTAGCCAAATTTTGAAGTCTAGGCCTCATAAATAAGATTTTCTACTTAGAGAAGTTTCGAGTGTACGTTCGAAAAATACACACAAGAAAAGACTCGAACGCTATAATTTAGCTCAAGAGGTGTCTATTTTTATTGGAAACATGCTAATGATCAGGACATGTTGGTCTATAGACCAACATAATCTTGATATTTTAGCCAAGTTTTGAAGCCTAGGCCTCATAAACACGAATTTTCTACTTAGAGTAGTTTCGAGTGTACATTCGAATAATACACAATCGAAAAGACTCGAACGCTATAATTCAGCTCAACAGGTGTCTATTTTTATCGGAAACATGCTAATGATCAGGACATGTTGGTCTATAGACCCACATGATCTTGATATTTTATCCAAATTTTAAAGTCTAGGCCTCATAAACAAGATTTTCTACTTAGAGCAGTTTCGAGTGTACATTCGAATAATACACACTCGAAAAGACTCGAACGCTATAATTTAGCTCAACAGGTGTCTATTTTTATTGGAAACATGCTAATGATCAGGACATATTGGTCTATAGACCCACATGATCTTGATATTTTATCCAAATTTTGAAGTCTAGGCCTCATAAACAAGATTTTCTACTTAGAGCAGTTTCGAGTGTACGTTCGAATAATACACACTCGAAAAGACTCGAACGCTATAATTTAGCTCAACAGGTGTCTATTTTTATTGGAAACATGCTAATGATCAGGACATGTGGTCTATAGACCCACATGATCTTGATAATTTAGCCAAATTTTGAAGTCTAGGCCTCATAAATAAGATTTTCTACTTAGAGAAGTTTCGAGTGTACGTTCGAAAAATACACACACGAAAAGACTCGAACGCTATAATTTAGCTCAAGAGGTGTCTATTTTTATTGGAAACATGCTAATGATCAGGACATGTTGGTATATAGACCAACATAATCTTGATATTTTAGCCAAGTTTTGAAGCCTAGGCCTCATAAACACGAATTTTCTACTTAGAGCAGTTTCGAGTGTACATTCGAATAATACACAATCGAAAAGACTCGAACGCTATAATTCAGCTCAACATGTGTCTATTTTTATCGGAAACATGCTAATGATCAGGACATGTTGGTCTATAGACCCACATGATCTGAATATTTTAGCCAAATTTTGAAGTCTAGGCCTCATAAACAAGATTTTCTACTCAGAGAAGTTTCGAGTGTACATTCGAATAATACACACTCGAAAAGACTCGAACGCTATAATTTAGCTCAACAGGTGTCTATTTTTATTGGAAACATGCTAATGATCAGGACATGTTGGTCTATAGACCCACATGATCTTGATATTTTATCCAAATTTTGAAGTCTAGGCCTCATAAACAAGATTTTCTACTTAGAGCAGTTTCGAGTGTACGTTCGAATAATACACACTCGAAAAGACTCGAACGCTATAATTTAGCTCAACAGGTGTCTATTTTTATTGGAAAAATGCTAATGATCAGGACATGTTGGTCTATGGACCCACATGATCTTGATATTTTATCCAAATTTTGAAGTCTAGGCCTCATAAACAAGATTTTCTACTTAGAGCAGTTTCGAGTGTACATTCGAATAATACACACTCGAAAAGACTCGAACGCTATAATTTAGCTCAACAGGTGTCTATTTTTATTGGAAACATGCTAATGATCAGGACATATTGGTCTATAGACCCACATGATCTTGATATTTTATCCAAATTTTGAAGTCTAGGCCTCATAAACAAGATTTTCTACTTAGAGCAGTTTCGAGTGTACGTTCGAATAATACACACTCGAAAAGACTCGAACGCTATAATTTAGCTCAACAGGTTTCTATTTTTATTGGAAACATGCTAATGATCAGGACATGTGGTCTATAGACCCACATGATCTTGATATTTTAGCCAAGTTTTGAAGCCTAGGCCTCATAAACACGAATTTTCTACTTAGAGCAGTTTCGAGTGTACATTCGAATAATACACAATCGAAAAGACTCGAACGCTATAATTCAGCTCAACAGGTGTCTATTTTTATCGGAAACATGCTAATGATTAGGACATGTTGGTCTATAGACCCACATGATCTTAATATTTTAGCCAAATTTTGAAGTCTAGGCCTCATAAATAAGATTTTTCTACTTAGAGAAGTTTCGAGTGTACATTCGAATAATACACACTCGAAAAGACTCGAACGCTATAATTTAGCTCAACAGGTGTCTATTTTTATTGGAAACATGCTAATGATCAGGACATGTTGGTCTATGGACCCACATGATCTTGATATTTTATCCAAATTTTGAAGTCTAGGCCTCATAAACAAGATTTTCTACTTAGAGCAGTTTCGAGTGGACATTCGAATAATACACACTCGAAAAGACTCGAACGCTATAATTTAGCTCATCAGGTGTCTATTTTTACTGGAAACATGCTAATGATCAGGACATGTTGGTCTATATACCCACATGATCTTGATATTTTATCCAAATTTTTAAGTCTAGGCCTCATAAACAAGATTTTCTACTTAGAGCAGTTTCGAGTGTACATTCGAATAATACACACTCGAAAAGAGTCGAACGCTATAATTTAGCTCAACAGGTGTCTATTTTTATTGGAAACATGGTAATGATCAGGACATGTTGGACTATAGACCCACATGATCTTGATAATTTAGCCAAATTTTGAAGTCTAGGCCTCATAAATAAGATTTTCTACTTAGAAAAGTTTCGAGTGTACGTTCGAATAATACACACTCGAAAAGACTCGAACGCTATAATTTAGCTCAACAGGTGTCTATTTTTATCGGAAACATGCTAATGATCAGGACATGTTGGTCTATAGACCAACATAATCTTGATATTTTAGCCAATTTTTGAAGCCTAGGCCTCATAAACACGAATTTTCTACTTAGAGCAGTTTCGAGTGTACATTCGAATAATACACAATCGAAAAGACTCGAACGTTATAATTCAGCTCAACAGGTGTCTATTTTTATCGGAAACATGCTAATGATATGGACATGTTGGTCTATAGACCCACATGATCTTAATATTTTAGCCAAATTTTGAAGTCTAGGCCTCATAAATAAGATTTTCTACTCAGAGAAGTTTCGAGTGTACATTCGAATAATACACACTCGAAAAGACTCGAACGCTATAATTTAGCTCAACAGGTGTCTATTTTTATTGGAAACATGCTAATGATCAGGACATGTTGGTCTATGGACCCACATGATCTTGATATTTTATCCAAATTTTGAAGTCTAGGCCTCATAAACAAGATTTTCTACTTAGAGCAGTTTCGAGTGTACATTCAAATAATACACACTCGAAAAGACTCGAACGCTATAATTTAGCTCAACAGGTGTCTATTTTTATTGGAAACATGCTAATGATCAGGACATATTGGTCTATAGACCCACATGATCTTGATATTTTATCCAAATTTTGAAGTCTAGGCCTCATAAACAAGATTTTCTACTTAGAGCAGTTTCGAGTGTACGTTCGAATAATACACACTCGAAAAGACTCGAACGCTATAATTTAGCTCAACAGGTTTCTATTTTTATTGGAAACATGCTAATGATCAGGACATGTGGTCTATAGACCCACATGATCTTGATAATTTAGCCAAATTTTGAAGTCTAGGCCTCATAAATAAGATTTTCTACTTAGAGAAGTTTCGAGTGTACGTTCGAAAAATACACACAAGAAAAGACTCGAACGCTATAATTTAGCTCAAGAGGTGTCTATTTTTATTGGAAACATGCTAATGATCAGGACATGTTGGTCTATAGACCAACATAATCTTGATATTTTAGCCAAGTTTTGAAGCCTAGGCCTCATAAACACGAATTTTCTACTTAGAGAAGTTTCGAGTGTACATTCGAAAAATACACACACGAAAAGACCCGAACGCTATAATTTAGCTCAAGAGGTGTCTATTTTTATTGGAAACATATTAATGATCAGGACATGTTGGTCTATAGACCAACATAATCTTTATATTTTAGCCAAGTTTTGAAGCCTAGGCCTCATAAACACGAATTTTCTACTTAGAGCAGTTTCGAGTGTACATTCGAATAATACACAATCGAAAAGACTCGAACGCTATAATTCAGCTCAACAAGTGTCTATTTTTATCGGAAACATGCTAATGATCAGGACATGTTGGTCTATAGACCCACATGATCTTAATATTTTAGCCAAATTTTGAAGTCTAGGCCTCATAAATAAGATTTTTCTACTTAGAGAAGTTTCGAGTGTACATTCGAATAATACACACTCGAAAAGACTCGAACGCTATAATTTAGCTCAACAGGTGTCAATTTTTATTGGAAACATGCTAATGATCAGGACATGTTGGTCTATAGACCCACATGATCTTGATATTTTATCCAAATTTTGAAGTCTAGGCCTCATAAACAAGATTTTCTACTTAGAGCAGTTTCGAGTGTACATTCGAATAATACACACTCGAAAAGTCTCGAACGCTATAATTTAGCTCAACAGGTGTCTATTTTTATTGGAAACATGCTAATGATCAGGACATGTTGGTCTATAGACCCACATGATCTTGATATTTTATCCAAATTTTGAAGTCTAGGCCTCATAAACAAGATTTTCTACTTAGAGCAGTTTCGAGTGTACATTCGAATAATACACACTCGAAAAGACTCGAACGCTATAATTTAGCTCAAGAGGTGTCTATTTTTATTGGAAACATGCTAATGATCAGGACATGTTGGTCTATAGACCAACATAATCTTGATATTTTAGCCAAGTTTTGAAGCCTAGGCCTCATAAACACGAATTTTCTACTTAGAGCAGTTTTGAGTGTACATTCGAATAATACACAGTCGAAAAGACTGGAACGCTATAATTCAGCTCAACAGGTGTCTATTTTGATTGAAAACATGCTAATAATCAGGACATGTTGGTATATAGACCCACATGATCTTAATATTTTAGCCAAATTTTGAAGTCTAGGCCTCATAAACAAGATTTTTCTACTTAGAGAAGTTTCAAGTGTACATTCGAATAATACACACTCGAAAAGACTCGAACGCTATAATTTAGCTCAACAGGTGTCTATTTTTATTGGAAACATGCTAATGATCAGGACATGTTGGTCTATAGACCCACATGATCTTGATATTTTATCCAAATTTTGAAGTCTAGGCCTCATAAACAAGATTTTCTACTTAGAGCAGTTTCGAGTGTACATTCGAATAATACACACTCGAAAAAACTCGAACGCTATAATTTAGCTCAACAGGTGTCTATTTTTATTGGAAACATGCTAATGATCAGGACATGTTGGTCTATAGACCCACATGATCTTGATATTTTATCCAAATTTTGAAGTCTAGGCCTCATAAACAGGATTTTCTACCTAAAGCAGTTTCGAGTGTACATTCGAATAATACACACTCGAAAAGACTCGAACGCTATAATTTAGCTCAACAGGTGTCTATTTTTATTGGAAACATGCTAATGATCAGGACATGTTGGTCTATGGACCCACATGATCTTGATATTTTATCCAAATTTTGAAGTCTAGGCCTCATAAACAAGATTTTCTACTTAGAGCAGTTTCGAGTGTACATTCGAATAATACACACTCGAAAAGACTCGAACGCTATAATTCAGCTCAACAGGTGTCTATTTTTATTGGAAAAATGCTAATGATCAGGACATGTTGGTCTATAGACCAACATAATCTCGATATTTTAGCCAAGTTTTGAAGCCTAGGCCTCATAAACACGAATTTTCTACTTAGAGCAGTTTCGAGTGTACATTCGAATAATACACAATCGAAAAGACTCGAACGCTATAATTCAGCTCAACAAGTGTCTATTTTTATCGGAAACATGCTAATGATCAGGACATGTTGGTCTATAGACCCACATGATCTTAATATTTTAGCCAAATTTTGAAGTCTAGGCCTCATAAATAAGATTTTCTACTTAGAGAAGTTTCGAGTGTACATTCGAAAAATACACACTCGAAAAGACTCGAACGCTATAATTTAGATCAAGAGGTATCTATTTTGATTGAAAACATGCTATATCATGACATGTTGGTCTATGGACCCACATGATCTTGATATTTTAGCCAAGTTTTGAAGCCTAAGCCTCATAAACACGAATTTGCTACTTAGAGTAGTTTCGAGTGTACATTCGAATAATACACACTCGAAAAGACTCGAACGCTATAATTTAGCTCAACAGGTGTCTATTTTTATTGGAAACATGCTAATGATCAGGACATGTTGGATTATAGACCCACATGATCTTGATATTTTAGCCAAATTTTGAAGTCTAGGCCTCATAAATAAGATTTTTTACTTAGAGAAGTTTCGAGTGTACATTCGAAAAATACACACACGAAAAGACTCGAACGCTATAATTTAGCTCAAGAGGTGTCTATTTTTATTGGAAACATGCTAATGATCAGGACATGTTGGTCTATGGACCCACATGATCTTGATATTTTATCCAAATTTTGAAGTCTAGGCCTCATAAACAAGATTTTTTACTTAGAGCAGTTTCGAGTGTACATTCGAATAATACACACTCGAAAAGACTCGAACGCTATAATTTAGCTCAACAGGTGTCTATTTTTATTGGAAACATGCTAATGATCAGGACATATTAGTCTATAGACCCACATGATCTTGATATTTTATCCAAATTTTGAAGTCTAGGCCTCATAAACAAGATTTTCTACTTAGAGCAGTTTCGAGTGTACGTTCGAATAATACACACTCGAAAAGACTCGAACGCTATAATTTAGCTCAACAGGTGTCTATTTTTATTGGAAACATGCTAATGATCAGGACATGTGGTCTATAGACCCACATGATCTTGATAATTTAGCCAAATTTTGAAGTCTAGGCCTCATAAATAAGATTTTCTACTTAGAGAAGTTTCGAGTGTACGTTCGAAAAATACACACACGAAAAGACTCGAACGCTATAATTTAGCTCAAGAGGTGTCTATTTTTATTGGAAACATGCTAATGATCAGGACATGTTGGTCTATAGACCAACATAATCTTGATATTTTA
>NW_020623711.1:162459-336732 GCF_003573695.1 Papaver somniferum
ATAAAAATAGACACCTGTTGAGCTAAATTATAGCGTTCAAGTCTTTTCGAGTGTGTATTATTCGAATGTACACTCGAAACTGCTCTAAGTAGAAAATCTTGTTTATGAGGCCTAGACTTCAAAATTTGGATAAAATATCAAGATCATGTGGGTCTATAGACCAACATGTCCTGATCATTAGCATGTTTCCAATAAAAATAGACACCTGTTGAGCTAAAATATAGCGTTCGAGTCTTTTCGAGTGTGTATTATTCGAATGTACACTCGAAACTTCTCTAAGTAGAAAATATTGTTTATGAGGCCTAGACTTCAAAACTTGGCTAAAATATCAACATCATGTGGGTCTATAGACCAACATGTCCTGATAATTAGCATGTTTTCAATCAAAATAGACACCTCTTGAGCTAAATTAGCGTTCGAGTCTTTTCGAGTGTGTATTTTTCGAATGTACACTCGAAACTGCTCTAAGTAAGAAAATCCTGTTTATGAGGCCTAGACTTCAAAATTTAGCTAAAATATCAAGGTCATCTGGGTCTATAGACCAACATGTCCTGATCATTAGCATCTTTCCAATAAAAATAGACACTTGTTGAGCTAAATTATAGCGTTCGAGTCTTTTCGAGTGTGTGTTATTCGAATGTACACTCGAAACTGCGGTAAGTAGAAAATTCGTGTTTATGAGGCCTAGCCTTCAAAACTTGGTTAACATATCAAGCTCATGTGGGTCTATAGACCAACATGTCCTGATCATTAGCATGTTTTCAATTAAAATAGACAACTCTTGAATTAAATTATAGCGTTCGAGTCTTTTCGAGTGTGTATTTTTCGAATGTACATTCGAAACTGCTCTAAGTAGACAAATCTTGTTTATGAGGCCTAGACTTCAAAATTTGGCTAAAATATTAAGATCATGTGGGTCTATAGACCAACATGTCCTGATCATTAGCATGTTTCCGATAAAATAGACCTGTTGAGTTAAATTATAGTGTTCGAGTCTTTTTGAGTGTGTATTATTCGAATGTACACTCGAAACTTCTCTAAGTAGAAAAATCTTGCATATGAGGCCTAGACTTCAAAATTTGGCTAAAATATTAAGATCATGTGGGTCTATAGACCAACATGTCCTGATCATTAGCATGTTTCCGATAAAAATAGACACCTGTTGAGCTGAATTATAGCGTTCGAGTCTTTTCGAGTGTGTATTATTCGAATGTACACTCGAAACTACTCTAAGTAGCAAATTCGTGGTTATGAGGCTTCGACTTCAAAACTTGGATAAAATATCAAGATTATGTGGGTCTACAGACCAACATGTCCTGATAATTAGCATGGTTTCAATCAAAATAGACACCTCTTGAGATAAATTATAGCGTTCGAGTCTTTTCGAGTGTGTATTATTCGAATGTACACTCGAAACTGCTCTAAGTAGAAAATTCGTGTTCATGAGGCCTAAGCTTCAAAACTTGGCTAAAATATCAAGATTATGTTGGTCTATAGACCAACATGTCCTGAATATTAGCATGTTTCCAATAAAAATAGACACATGTTGAGCTAAATTATAGCGTTCGAGTCTTTTCGAGTGTGTATTATTCGAATGTACACTCGAAACTTCTCTAAGTAGAAAAATCTTGTTTATGAGGCCTAGACTTCAAAATTTGGATAAAATATTAAGATCATGTGGGTCTATAGACCAATATGTCCTGATCATTAGCATGTTTCCGATAAAAATAGACACCTGTTGAGCTGAATTATAGCGTTCGAGTCTTTTCGAGTGTGTATTATTCGAATGTACACTCGAAACTACTCTAAGTATCAAATTCGTGGTTATGAGGCTTCGGCTTCAAAACTTGGCTAAAATATCAAGATCATGTGGGTCTATAGACCAACATGTCCTGATAATTAGCATGGTTTCAATCAAAATAGACACCTCTTGAGCTAAATTATAACGTTCGAGTCTTTTCGAGTGTGTATTATTCGAATGTATACTCGAAACTGCTGTAAGTAGAAAATTCGTGTTCATGAGGCCTTAGCTTCAAAACTTGGCTAAAATATCAAGATTATGTTGGTCTATAGACCAATAAGAATAGACACCTCTTGAGCTAAATTATAGCGTTCGAGTCTTTTCGAGTGTGTATTTTTTGAATGTACACTCGAAACTTCTCTAAGTAGAAAATCTTATTTATAAGGCCTAGACTTCAAAATTTGTCTAAAATAACAAGATCATGTGGGTCTATAGACCCACATGTCCTGATCATTAGCATGTTTCCAATAAAAATAGACACCTGTTAAGCTAAATTATAGCGTTCGAGTCTTTTTGAGTGTGTATTATTCGAATGTACACTCGAAACTGCTCTAAGTAGAAAATCTTGTTTATGAGGCCTAGACTTCAAAATTTGGATAAAATATCAAGATCATGTGGGTCTATAGACCAACATGTCCTGATCATTAGCATGTTTCCAATAAAAATAGACACATGTTGAGCTAAATTATAGCGTTCGAGTCTTTTCGAGTGTGTATTATTCGAATGTACACTCGAAACTTCTCTAAGTAGATAAATCTTGTTTATGAGGCTTAGACTGCAAAAATTAGCTAAAATATTAAGATCATGTGGGTCTATAGACCAACATGTCCTGATCATTAGCATGTTTCCGATAGAAATAGACACCTGTTGAGCTGAATTATAGCATTCGAGTCTTTTCGATTGTGTATTTTTCGAATGTACACTCGAAACTGCTCTAAGTAGAAAATTCGTGTTTATGAGGCCTAGGCTTCAAAACTTGGATAAAATATCAAGATTATTTTGGTCAATTGACCAACATGTCCTGTACATTAGCATGTTTCCAATAAAAATAGACACCTCTTGAGCTAAATTATAGCGTTCGAGTCTTTTCGTGTGTGTATTTTTCGAATGTACACTCGAAACTTCTCTAAGTAGAAAATCTTGTTTTTGAGGCCTAGACTTCAAAATTTGGATAAAATATCAAGATCATGTGGGTCTATAGACCAACATGTCCTGATCATTAACATGTTTCCAATAAAAATAGACACTCGTTGAGCTAAATTATAGCGTTCGAATCTTTTCGAGTGTGTATTATTCGAATGTACACTCGAAACTTCTCTAAGTAGAAAATCTTGTTTATGAGGCCTAGACTTCAAAATTTGGATAAAATATCAAGATCATGTGGGTCTATAGACCAACATGTCCTGATCATTAGCATGTTTCCAATAAAAATAGACACCCGTTGAGCTAAATTATAGCGTTCGAATCTTTTCGAGTGTGTATTATTCGAATGTACACTCGAAACTTCTCTAAGTAGAAAAATCTTGTTTATGAGGCCTAGACTTCAAAATTTGGATAAAATATCAAGATCACGTGGGTCTATAGACCAACATGTCCTGATCATTAGCATGTTTCCAATAAAAATAGACACCTGTTGAGCCAAATTATAGCGTTCGAGTCTTTTCGAGTGTGTATTATTCGAATGTACACCCGAAACTGCTCTAAGTAGAAAATCTTGTTTATGAGGCCTAGACTTCAAAATTTGGATAAAATATATCAAGATCATGTGGGTCTATAGACCAACATGTCCTGATCATTAGCATGTTTCCAATAAAAATAGACACCTGTTGAACTAAATTATAGCGTTCGAGTCTTTTCGAGTGTGTATTATTCGAATGTACACTCGAAACTTCTCTAAGTAGAAAAATCTTGTTTATGAGGCCTAGACTTCAAAATTTGGCTAAAATATTAAGATCATGTGGGTCTATAGACCAACATGTCCTGATCATTAGCATGTTTCCGATAAAAATAGACACCTGTTGAGCTAAATTATAGCATTCGAGTCTTTTCGAGTGTGTATTATTCGAATGTACACTCGAAACTTCTCTAAGTAGAAAAATCTTGCATATGAGGCCTAGACTTCAAATTTTGGCTAAAATTTTAAGATCATGTGGGTCTATAGACTAACATGTCCTGATCATTAGCATGTTTCCGATAAAAATAGACACCTGTTGAGCTGAATTATAGCGTTCGAGTCTTTTTGAGTGTGTATTATTCGAATGTACACTCGAAACTGCTCTAAGTAGAAAATCTTGTTTATGAGGCCTAGACTTCAAAATTTGGATAAAATATCAAGATCACGTGGGTCTATAGACCAACATGTCCTGATCATTAGCATGTTTCCAATAAAAATAGACACCTGTTGAACTAAATTATAGCGTTCGAGTCTTTTCGAGTGTGTATTATTCGAATGTACACTCGAAACTTCTCTAAGTAGAAAAATCTTGTTTATGAGGCCTAGACTTCAAAATTTGGCTAAAATATTAAGATCATGTGGGTCTATAGACCAACATGTCCTGATCATTAGCATGTTTCCGATAAAAATAGACACCTGTTGAGCTAAATTATAGCATTCGAGTCTTTTCGAGTGTGTATTATTCGAATGTACACTCGAAACTTCTCTAAGTAGAAAAATCTTGCATATGAGGCCTAGACTTCAAAATTTGGCTAAAATTTTAAGATCATGTGGGTCTATAGACCAACATGTCCTGATCATTAGCATGTTTCCAATAAAAATAGACACATGTTGAGCTAAATTATAGCGTTCGAGTCTTTTCGAGTGTGTATTATTCGAATGTACACTCGAAACTTCTCTAAGTAGAAAAATCTTGTTTATGAGGCTTAGACTGCAAAATTTAGTTAAAATATTAAGATCATGTGGGTCTATAGACCAACATGTCCTGATCATTAGCATGTTTCCGATAAAAATAGACACCTGTTGAGCTGAATTATAGCATTCGAGTCTTTTCGATTGTGTATTTTTCGAATGTACACTCGAAACTGCTCTAAGTAGAAAATTCGTGTTTATGAGGCCTAGGCTTCAAAACTTGGATAAAATATCAAGATTATTTTGGTCAATTGACCAACATGTCCTGTACATTAGCATGTTTCCAATAAAAATAGACACCTCTTGAGCTAAATTATAGCGTTCGAGTCTTTTCGTGTGTGTATTTTTCGAATGTACACTCGAAACTTCTCTAAGTAGAAAATCTTGTTTATGAGGCCTAGACTTCAAAATTTGGATAAAATATCAAGATCATGTGGGTCTATAGACCAACATGTCCTGATCATTAACATGTTTCCAATAAAAATAGACACTCGTTGAGCTAAATTATAGCGTTCGAATCTTTTCGAGTGTGTATTATTCGAATGTACACTCGAAACTTCTCTAAGTAGAAAATCTTGTTTATGAGGCCTAGACTTCAAAATTTGGATAAAATATCAAGATCATGTGGGTCTATAGACCAACATGTCCTGATCATTAGCATGTTTCCAATAAAAATAGACACCCGTTGAGCTAAATTATAGCGTTCGAATCTTTTCGAGTGTGTATTATTCGAATGTACACTCGAAACTTCTCTAAGTAGAAAAATCTTGTTTATGAGGCCTAGACTTCAAAATTTGGATAAAATATCAAGATCACGTGGGTCTATAGACCAACATGTCCTGATCATTAGCATGTTTCCAATAAAAATAGACACCTGTTGAGCCAAATTATAGCGTTCGAGTCTTTTCGAGTGTGTATTATTCGAATGTACACCCGAAACTGCTCTAAGTAGAAAATCTTGTTTATGAGGCCTAGACTTCAAAATTTGGATAAAATATCAAGATCATGTGGGTCTATAGACCAACATGTCCTGATCATTAGCATGTTTCCAATAAAAATAGACACCTGTTAAATAAATTATAGCGTTCGAGTCTTTTCGAGTGTGTATTATTCGAATGTACACTCGAATCTTCTCTAAGTAGAAAAATCTTGTTTATGAGGCCTAGACTTCAAAATTTGGCTAAAATATTAAGATCATGTGGGTCTATAGACCAACATGTCCTGTTAGCATGTTTTCAATCAAAATAGACACCTCTTGAGCTAAATTAGCGTTCGAGTCTTTTCGAGTGTGTATTTTTCAAATGTACACCTGAAACTGCTATAAGTAAGCAAATCTTGTTTATGAGGCCTAGACTTCAAAATTTAGCTAAAATATCATGGTCATCTGGGTCTATAGACCAACATGTCCTGATCATTAGCATATTTCCAATAAAAATAGACACTTGTTGAGCTAAATTATAGCGTTCGAGTCTTTTCGAGTGTGTATTATTCGAATGTACACTCGAAACTGCGGTAAGTAGAAAATTCGTGTTTATGAGGCCTAGCCTTCAAATCTTGGCTAATATATCAAGGTCATCTGGGTCTATAGACAAACATGTCCTGATCATTAGCATCTTTCCAATAAAAATAGACACTTGTTGAGCTAAATTATAGCGTTCGAGTCTTTTCGAGTGTGTATTATTCGAATGTACACTCGAAACTGCGGTAAGTAGAAAAATCGTGTTTATGAGGCCTAGCCTTCAAATCTTGGCTAATATATCAAGATCATGTGGGTCTATAGACCAACATGTCCTGATCATTAGCATGTTTTCAATCAAAATAGACACCTCTTGAATTAAATTATAGCGTTCGAGTCTTTTCGAGTGTGTATTATTCGAATGTACACTCGAAACTGCTCTAAGTAGAAAATCTTGTTTATGAGGCCTAGACTTCAAAATTTGGATAAAATATCAAGATCATGTGGGTCTATAGACCAACATGTCATGATCATTAGCATGTTTCCAATTAAAATAAACACCTGTTGAGCTAAATTATAGCGTTCGAGTCTTTTCGAGTGTGTATTATTCGAATGTACACTCGAAACTGCTCTAAGTAGAAAATCTTGTTTATGAGGCCTAGACTTCAAAATTTGGATAAAATATCAAGATCATGTGGGTCTATAGACCAACATGTCCTGATCATTAGCATGTTTCCAATAAAAATAGACACCTCTTGAGCTAAATTAGCGTTCGAGTCTTTTCGAGTGTGTATTTTTCGAATGTACACTCGAAACTGCTCTAAGTAAGCAAATCTTGTTTATGAGGCCTAGACTTCAAAATTTAGCTAAAATATCAAGGTCATCTGGGTCTATAGACCAACATGTCCTGATCATTAGCATCTTTCCAATAAAAATAGACACTTGTTGAGCTAAATTATAGCGTTCGAGTCTTTTCGAGTGTGTATTATTCGAATGTACACTCGAAACTTCTCTAAGTAGAAAAATCTTGTTTATGAGGCCTAGACTTCAAAATTTGGCTAAAATATTAAGATCATGTGGGTCTATAGACCAACATGTCCTGATCATTAGCATGTTTCCGATAAAAATAGACACTTGTTGAGCTGAATTATAGCATTCGAGTCTTTTCGATTGTGTATTATTCGAATGTACACTCGAAACTGCTCTAAGTAGAAAATTCTTGTTTATGAGGCCTAGGCTTCAAAACTTGGCTAAAATATCAAGATTATGTTGGTCTATAGACCAACATGTCCTGATCATTAGCATGTTTCCAATAAAAATAGACACCTCTTGAGCTAAATTATAGCGTTCGAGTCTTTTCGTGTGTGTATTTTTGGAATGTACACTCGAAACTTCTCTAAGTAGAAAATCTTATTTATGAGGCCTAGACTTCAAAATTTGGCTAAATTATCAAGATCATGTGGGTCTATAGACCAACATGTCCTGATCAATAGCATGTTTTCAATCAAAATAGACACCTCTTGAGCTAAATTAGCGTTCGAGTCTTTTCGAGTGTGTATTTTTCGAATGTACACTCGAAACTGCTCTAAGTAAGCAAATCTTGTTTATGAGGCCTAGACTTCAAAATTTAGCTAAAATATCAAGGTCATCTGGGTCTATAGACCAACATGTCCTGATCATTAGCATCTTTCCAATAAAAATAGACACTTATTGAGCTAAATTATAGCGTTCGAGTCTTTCGAGTGTGTATTATTCGAATGTACACTCGAAACTGCGGTAAATAGAAAATTCGTGTTTATGAGGCCTAGCCTTCAAAACTTGGCTAACATATCAAGATCATGTGGGTCTATAGACCAACATGTCCTGATCATTAGCATGTTTTCAATCAAAATAGACACCTCTTGAATTAAATTATAGCGTTCGAGTCTTTTCGAGTGTGTATTTTTCGAATGTACATTCGAAACTGCTCTAAGTAGACAAATCTTGTTTATGAGGCCTAGACTTCAAAATTTGGCTAAAATATTAAGATCATGTGGGTCTATAGACCAACATGTCCTGATCATTAGCATGTTTCCGATAAAAATAGACCTGTTGAGCTAAATTATAGTGTTTGAGTCTTTTTGAGTGTGTATTATTCGAATGTACACTCGAAACCTCTCTAAGTATAAAATCTTGTTTATGAGGCCTAGACTTCAAAATTTGGCTAAAATATTAAGATCATGTGGGTCTATAGACCAACATGTCCTGATCATTAGCATGTTTCCAATAAAAATAGACACCTGTTGAGCTAAATTATAGCGTTCGAGTCTTTTCGAGTGTGTATTATTCGAATGTACACTCGAAACTTCTCTAAGTAGAAAAATCTTGTTTATGAGGCCTAGACTTCAAAATTTGGCTAAAATATTAAGATCATGTGGGTCTATAGACCAACATGTCCTGATCATTAGCATGTTTCCGATAAAAATAGACACCTGTTGAGCTAAATTATAGCATTCGAGTCTTTTCGAGTGTGTATTATTCGAATGTACACTCGAAACTTCTCTAAGTAGAAAAATCTTGCATATGAGGCCTAGACTTCAAAATTTGGCTAAAATTTTAAGATCATGTGGGTCTATATACTAACATGTCCTGATCATTAGCATGTTTCCGATAAAAATAGACACCTGTTGAGCTGAATTATAGCGTTCGAGTCTTTTTGAGTGTGTATTATTCGAATGTACACTCGAAACTGCTCTAAGTAGAAAATCTTGTTTATGAGGCCTAGACTTCAAAATTTGGATAAAATATCAAGATCATGTGGGTCTATAGACCAACATGTCCTGATCATTAGCATGTTTCCAATAAAAATAGACACCTATTGAGCTAAATTATAGCGTTCGAGTCTTTTCGAGTGTGTATTATTCGAATGTACACTCGAAACATCTATAAGTAGAAAAATCTTGTTTATGAGGCTTAGACTTCAAAATTTGGCTAAAATATTAAAATCATGTGGGTCTATAGACCAACATGTCCTGATCATTAGCATGTTTCCGATAAAAATAGACACCTGTTGAGCTGAATTATAGCATTCGAGTCTTTTCGATTGTGTATTTTTCGAATGTACACTCGAAACTGCTCTAAGTAGAAAATTCGTGTTTATGAGGCCTAGGCTTCAAAACTTGGCTAAAATATCAAGATTATGTTGGTCTATAGACAACCATGTCCTGAATATTAGCATGTTTCCAATAAGAATAGACACCTCTTGAGCTAAATTATAGCGTTCGAGTCTTTTCGAGTGTGTATTTTTCTAATGTACACTCGAAACTTCTCTAAGTAGAAAATCTTGTTTATGAGGCCTAGACTTCAAAATTTGGATAAAATATATCAAGATCATGTGGGTCTATAGACCAACATGTCCTGATCATTAGCATGTTTCCGATAAAAATAGACACCTGTTGAGCTGAATTATAGCATTCGAGTCTTTTCGATTGTGTATTTTTCGAATGTACACTCGAAACTGCTATAAGTAGAAAATCTTGTTTATGTGGCCTAGACTTCAAAATTTGGATAAAATATCAAGATCACGTGGGTCTATAGACCAACATGTCCTGATCATTAGCATTTCTCCAATAAAAATAGACACCTGTTGAGCTAAATTATAGCGTTCGAGTCTTTTCGAGTGTGTATTATTCGAATGTACACTCGAAACTGCTCTAAGTAGAAAATTCGTGTTTATGAGGCCTAGGCTTCAAAATTTGGCTAAAATAACAAGATCATGTGGGTCTATAGACCAACATGTCCTGATCATTAGC
Organism: Papaver somniferum; assembly: GCF_003573695.1. Lineage (NCBI taxonomy): Eukaryota > Viridiplantae > Streptophyta > Magnoliopsida > Ranunculales > Papaveraceae > Papaver > Papaver somniferum. Next base: position 172,374 of record NW_020623711.1, read on the forward strand.
ATGTTTCCAATAAAAATAGACACCTGTTGAACTAAATTATAGCGTTCGAGTCTTTTCGAGTGTGTATTATTCGAATGTACACTCGAAACTTCTTTAAGTAGAAAAATCTTATTTATGAGGCCTAGACTTCAAAATTTGGATAAAATATCAAGGTCATCTGGGTCTATAGACCAACATGTCCTGATCATTAGCATGTTTCCAATAAAAATAGACACCTGTTGAACTAAATTATAGCGTTCGAGTCTTTTCGAGTGTGTATAATTCGAATGTACATTCGAAACTGCTATAAGTAGAAAATCTTGTTTATGTGGCCTAGACTTCAAAATTTGGATAAAATATCAAGATCACGTGGGTCTATAGACCAACATGTCCTGATCATTAGCATTTCTCCAATAAAAATAGACACCTGTTGAGCTAAATTATAGCGTTCGAGTCTTTTCGAGTGTGTATTTTTCGAATGTACACTCGAAACTGCTCTAAGTAGAAAATCTTGTTTATGAGGCCTAGACTTCAAAATTTGGATAAAATATCAAGATCATGTGGGTCTATAGACTAACATGTACTGATCAATAGCATGTTTCCAATAAAAATAGACACCTGTTGAGCTAAATTATAGTGTTAGAGTCTTTTCGAGTGTGTATTATTCGAATGTACACTCGAAACTGCTCTAAGTAGAAAATCTTGTTTATGAGGCCTAGACTTCAAAATTTGGATAAAATATCAAGATCATGTGGGTCTATAGACCAACATGTCCTGATCATTAGCATGTTTCCAATAAAAATAGACACCTTTTGAACTAAATTATAGCGTTCGAGTCTTTTCGAGTGTGTATTATTCGAATGTACACTCGAAACTTCTCTAAGTAGAAAAATCTTGTTTATGAGGCCTAGACTTCAAAATTTGGCTAAAATATTAAGATCATGTGGGTCTATAGACCAACATGTCCTGATCATTAGCATGTTTCCGATAAGAATAGACACCTGTTGAGCTAAATTATAGCATTCGAGTCTTTTCGAGTGTGTATTATTCGAATGTACACTCGAAACTTCTCTAAGTAGAAAAATCTTGCATATGAGGCCTAGACTTCAAAATTTGGCTAAAATTTTAAGATCATGTGGGTCTATATACTAACATGTCCTGATCATTAGCATGTTTCCGATAAAAATAGACACCTGTTGAGCTGAATTATAGCGTTCGAGTCTTTTTGAGTGTGTATTATTCGAATGTACACTCGAAACTGCTCTAAGTAGAAAATCTTGTTTATGAGGCCTAGACTTCAAAATTTGGATAAAATATCAAGATCATGTGGGTCTATAGACCAACATGTCCTGATCATTAGCATGTTTCCAATAAAAATAGACACCTATTGAGCTAAATTATAGCGTTCGAGTCTTTTCGAGTGTGTATTATTCGAATGTACACTCGAAACATCTATAAGTAGAAAAATCTTGTTTATGAGGCTTAGACTTCAAAATTTAGCTAAAATATTAAAATCATGTGGGTCTATAGACCAACATGTCCTGATCATTAGCATGTTTCCGATAAAAATAGATACCTGTTGAGCTGAATTATAGCATTCGAGTCTTTTCGATTGTGTATTTTTCGAATGTACACTCGAAACTGCTCTAAGTAGAAAATTCGTGTTTATGAGGCCTAGGCTTCAAAACTTGGCTAAAATATCAAGATTATGTTGGTCTATAGACAACCATGTCCTGAATATTAGCATGTTTCCAATAAGAATAGACACCTCTTGAGCTAAATTATAGCGTTCGAGTCTTTTCGAGTGTGTATTTTTCTAATGTACACTCGAAACTTCTCTAAGTAGAAAATCTTGTTTATGAGGCCTAGACTTCAAAATTTGGATAAAATATATCAAGATCATGTGGGTCTATAGACCAACATGTCCTGATCATTAGCATGTTTCCAATAAAAATAGACACCTGTTGAACTAAATTATAGCGTTCGAGTCTTTTCGAGTGTGTATTATTCGAATGTACACTCGAAACTTCTCTAAGTAGAAAAATCTTGTTTATGAGGCCTAGACTTCAAAATTTGGCTAAAATATTAAGATCATGTGGGTCTATAGACCAACATGTCCTGATCATTAGCATGTTTTCGATAAAAATAGACACCTGTTGAGCTAAATTATAGCATTCGAGTCTTTTCGAGTGTGTATTATTCGAATGTACACTCGAAACTTCTCTAAGTAGAAAAATCTTGCATATGAGGCCTAGACTTCAAAATTTGGCTAAAATTTTAAGATCATGTGGGTCTATATACTAACATGTCCTGATCATTAGCATGTTTCCGATAAAAATAGACACCTGTTGAGCTGAATTATAGCGTTCGAGTCTTTTTGAGTGTGTATTATTCGAATGTACACTCGAAACTGCTCTAAGTAGAAAATCTTGTTTATGAGGCCTAGACTTCAAAATTTGGATAAAATATCAAGATCATGTGGGTCTATAGACCAACATGTCCTGATCATTAGCATGTTTCCAATAAAAATAGACACCTATTGAGCTAAATTATAGCGTTCGAGTCTTTTCGAGTGTGTATTATTCGAATGTACACTCGAAACATCTATAAGTAGAAAAATCTTGTTTATGAGGCTTAGACTTCAAAATTTGGCTAAAATATTAAAATCATGTGGGTCTATAGACCAACATGTCCTGATCATTAGCATGTTTCCGATAAAAATAGACACCTGTTGAGCTGAATTATAGCGTTCGAGTCTTTTTGAGTGTGTATTATTCGAATGTACACTCGAAACTGCTCTAAGTAGAAAATCTTGTTTATGAGGCCTAGACTTCAAAATTTGGATAAAATATCAAGATCATGTGGGTCTATAGACCAACATGTCCTGATCATTAGCATGTTTCCAATAAAAATAGACACCTATTGAGCTAAATTATAGCGTTCGAGTCTTTTCGAGTGTGTATTATTCGAATGTACACTCGAAACATCTATAAGTAGAAAAATCTTGTTTATGAGGCTTAGACTTCAAAATTTGGCTAAAATATTAAAATCATGTGGGTCTATAGACCAACATGTCCTGATCATTAGCATGTTTCCGATAAAAATAGACACCTGTTGAGCTGAATTATAGCATTCGAGTCTTTTCGATTGTGTATTTTTCGAATGTACACTCGAAACTGCTCTAAGTAGAAAATTCGTGTTTATGAGGCCTAGGCTTCAAAACATGGCTAAAATATCAAGATTATGTTGGTCTATAGACAACCATGTCCTGAATATTAGCATGTTTCCAATAAGAATAGACACCTCTTGAGCTAAATTATAGCGTTCGAGTCTTTTCGAGTGTGTATTTTTCTAATGTACACTCGAAACTTCTCTAAGTAGAAAATCTTGTTTATGAGGCCTAGACTTCAAAATTTGGATAAAATATATCAAGATCATGTGGGTCTATAGACCAACATGTCCTGATCATTAGCATGTTTCCAATAAAAATAGACACCTGTTGAACTAAATTATAGCGTTCGAGTCTTTTCGAGTGTGTATTATTCGAATGTACACTCGAAACTGCTCTAAGTAGAAAATTCGTGTTTATGAGGGCTAGGCTTCAAAATTTGGATAAAATAACAAGATCATGTGGGTCTATAGACCAACATGTCCTGATCATTAGCATGTTTCCAATAAAAATAGACACCTGTTGAGCTAAATTATAGTGTTCGAGTCTTTTCGAGTGTGTATTATTCGAATGTACACTCGAAACTTCTCTAAGTAGAAAAATCTTGTTTATGAGGCCTAGACTTCAAAATTTGGCTAAAATATTAAGATCATGTGGGTCTATAGACCAACATGTCCTGATCATTAGCATGTTTCCAATAAAAATAGACACCTGTTGAGCTAAATTATAGCGTTCGAGTCTTTTCGAGTGCGTATTATTCGAATGTACACTCGAAACTTCTCTAAGTAGAAAAATCTTGTTTATGAGGCCTAGACTTCAAAATTTGGCTAAAATATTAAGATCATGTGGGTCTATAGACCAACATGTCCTGATCATTAGCATGTTTCCGATAAAAATAGACACCTGTTGAGCTGAATAATAGCGTTCGAGTCTTTTCGATTGTGTATTATTCGAATGTACACTCGAAACTGCTCTAAGTAGAAAATTCGTGTTTATGAGGCCTAGGCTTCAAAACTTGGCTAAAATATCAAGATTATGTTGGTCTATAGACCAACATGTCCTGATCATTAGCATGTTTCCAATAAAAATAGACAACTCTTGAGCTAAATTATAGCGTTCGAGTCTTTTCGTGTGTGTATTTTTCGAATGTACGCTCGAAACTTCTCTAAGTAGAAAATCTTATTTATGAGGCCTAGACTTCAAAATTTGGCTAAATTATCAAGATCATGTGGGTCTATAGACCAAAATGTCTTGATCATTAGCATGTTTCCAATAAAAATTGACACCTGTTGAGCTAAATTATAGCGTTCGAGTCTTTTCGAGTGTGTATTATTCGAATGTACACTCGAAACTTCTCTAAGTAGAAAAATCTTGTTTATGAGGCCTAGACTTCAAAATTTGGCTAAAATATTAAGATCATGTGGGTCTATAGACCAACATGTCCTGATCATTAGCATGTTTCCGATAAAAATAGACACCTGTTGAGCTGAATTATAGCGTTCGAGTCTTTTCGAGTGTGTATTATTCGAATGTACACCCGAAACTACTCTAAGTAGCAAATTCGTGGTTATGAGGCTTCGGCTTCAAAACTTGGCTAAAATATCAAGATCATGTGGGTCTATAGACCAACATGTCCTGATAATTAGCATGGTTTCAATCAAAATAGACACCTCTTGAGCTAAATTATAGCGTTCGAGTCTTTTCGAGTGTGTATTATTCGAATGTACACTCGAAACTTCTCTAAGTAGAAAATCTTATTTATGAGGCCTAGACTTCAAAATTTGGCTAAAATATCAAGATCATGTGGGTCTATAGCCCAACATGTCCTGATCATTAGCATGTTTCCAATAAAAATAGACACCTGTTGAGCTAAATTATAGCGTTCGAGTCTTTTCGAGTGTGTATTATTCGAATGTACACTCGAAACTACTCTAAGTAGCAAATTCGTGTTTCTGAGGCTTAGGCTTCAAAACTTGGCTAAAATATCAAGATCATGTGGGTCTATAGACCAACATGTCCTGATATATCATGTTTTCAATCAAAATATACACCTCTTGAGCTAAATTATAGCGTTCAAGTCTTTTCGAGTGTGTATTTTTTGAATGTACACTCGAAACTTCTCTAAGTAGAAAATATTATTTATGAGTCCTAGACTTCAAAATTTGGCTAAAATATCAAGATCATGTGGGTCTATAGCCCAACATGTCCTGATCATTAGCATGTTTCCAATAAAAATAGACACTTGTTGAGCTAAATTATAGCGTTCGAGTCTTTTCGAGTGTGTATTATTCGAATGTACACTCGAAACTGCTCTAAGTAGCAAATTCTTTTTATGAGGCCTAGGCTTCAAAACTTGGCTAAAATATCAAGATCATGTGGGTCTATAGACCAACATGTTCTGATAATTAGCATGGTTTCAATAAAAATAGAAACCTCTTGAGCTAAATTATAGCGTTCGAGTCTTTTCGAGTGTGTATTATTCGAATGTACACTCGAAACTGCTCTAAGTAGAAAGTCTTGTTTATGAGGCCTAGACTTCAAAATTTGGATAAAATATCAAGATCATGTGGGTCTATAGACCAACATGTCCTGATCATTAGCATGTTTCCAATAAAAATAGACACCTGTTGAGCTAAATTATAGCGTTCGAGTCTTTTCGAGTGTGTATTATTCGAATGTACACTCGAAACTTCTCTAAGTAGAAAAATCTTGCATATGAGGCCTAGACTTCAAAATTTGGCTAAAATTTTAAGATCATGTGGGTCTATAGACTAACATGTCCTGATCATTAGCATGTTTCCGATAAAAATAGACACCTGTTGAGCTGAATTATAGCGTTCGAGTCTTTTTGAGTGTGTATTATTCGAATGTACACTCGAAACTGCTCTAAGTAGAAAATCTTCTTTATGAGGCCTAGACTTCAAAATTTGGATAAAATATCAAGATCATGTGGGTCTATAGACCAACATGTCCTGATCATTAGCATGTTTCCAATAAAAATAGACACCTGTTGAGCTAAATTATAGCGTTCGAGTCTTTTCGAGTGTGTATTATTCGAATGTACACTCGAAACTTCTATAAGTAGAAAAATCTTGTTTATGAGGCTTAGACTTCAAAATTTGGCTAAAATATTAAAATCATGTGGGTCTATAGACCAACATGTCCTGATCATTAGCATGTTTCCGATAAAAATAGACACCTGTTGAGCTGAATTATAGCATTCGAGTCTTTTCGATTGTGTATTTTTAGAATGTACACTCGAAACTGCTCTAAGTAGAAAATTCGTGTTTATGAGGCCTAGGCTTCAAAACTTGGCTAAAATATCAAGATTATGTTGGTCAATAGACCAACATGATCTGTACATTAGCATGTTTCCAATAAAAATAGACACCTGTTGAGCTAAATTATAGCGTTCGAGTCTTTTCGTGTGTGTATTTTTCGAATGTACACTCGAAACTTCTATAAGTAGAAAAATCTTGTTTATGAGGCCTAGACTTCAAAATTTGGCTAAAATATCAAGATCACGTGGGTCTATAGACCAACATGTCCTGATCATTAGCATGTTTCCAATAAAAATAGACACCTGTTGAACTAAATTATAGCGTTCGAGTCTTTTCGAGTGTGTATTATTCGAATGTACACTCGAAACTTCTCTAAGTAGAAAAATCGTGTTTATGAGGCCTAGGCTTCAAAACTTGGCTAAAATATAAAGATTATGTTGGTCAATAGACCAACATGATCTGTACATTAGCATGTTTCCAATAAAAATAGACACCTCTTGAGCTAAATTATAGCGTTCGAGTCTTTTCGTGTGTGTATTTTTCGAATGTACACTCGAAACTTCTCTAAGTAGAAAATCTTATTTATGAGGCCTAGACTTCAAAATTTGGCGGAATTATCAAGATCATGTGGGTCTATAGACCAACATGTCCTGATCATTAGCATGTTTCCAATAAAAATAGACACCTGTTGAGCTAAATTATAGCATTCGAGTCTTTTCGAGTGTGTATTATTCGAATGTACACTCGAAACTGCTATAAGTAGAAAATCTTGTTTATGTGGCCTACACTTCAAAATTTGGATAAAATATCAAGATCACGTGGGTCTATAGACCAACATGTCCTGATCATTAGCATGTTTCCAATAAAAATAGACACCTGTTGAGCTAAATTATAGCGTTCGAGTCTTTTCGAGTGTGTATTATTCGAATGTACACTCGAAACTGCTCTAAGTAGAAAATCTTGTTTATGAGGCCTAGACTTCAAAATTTGGATAAAATATCAAGATCATGTGGGTCTATAGACCAACATGTACTGATCATTAGCATGTTTCCAATAAAAATAGACACCTATTGAGCTAAATTATAGTGTTAGAGTCTTTTCGAGTGTGTATTATTCGAATGTACACTCGAAACTGCTCTAAGTAGAAAATCTTGTTTATGAGGCCTAGACTTCAAAATTTGGATAAAATATCAAGATCATGTGGGTCTATAGACCAACATGTCCTGATCATTAGCATGTTTCCAATAAAAATAGACACCTGTTGAACTAAATTATAGCGTTCGAGTCTTTTCGAGTGTGTATAATTCGAATGTACATTCGAAACTGCTATAAGTAGAAAATCTTGTTTATGTGGCCTAGACTTCAAAATTTGGATAAAATATCAAGATCATGTGGGTCTATAGACCAACATGTCCTGATCATTAGCATTTCTCCAATAAAAATAGACACCTGTTGAGCTAAATTATAGCGTTCGAGTCTTTTCGAGTGTGTATTTTTCGAATGTACACTCGAAACTGCTCTAAGTAGAAAATCTTGTTTATGAGGCCTAGACTTCAAAATTTGGATAAAATATCAAGATCATGTGGGTCTATAGACTAACATGTACTGATCAATAGCATGTTTCCAATAAAAATAGACACCTGTTGAGCTAAATTATAGTGTTAGAGTCTTTTCGAGTGTGTATTATTCGAATGTACACTCGAAACTGCTCTAAGTAGAAAATCTTGTTTATGAGGCCTAGACTTCAAAATTTGGATAAAATATCAAGATCACGTGGGTCTATAGACCAACATGTCCTGATCATTAGCATGTTTCCAATAAAAATAGACACCTGTTGAACTAAATTATAGCGTTCGAGTCTTTTCGAGTGTGTATTATTCGAATGTACACTCGAAACTTCTCTAAGTAGAAAAATCTTGTTTATGAGGCCTAGACTTCAAAATTTGGCTAAAATATTAAGATCATGTGGGTCTATAGACCAACATGTCCTGATCATTAGCATGTTTCCGATAAAAATAGACACATGTTGAGCTGAATTATAGCGTTCGAGTCTTTTCGACTGTGTATTATTCGAATGTACACTCGAAACTTCTCTAAGTAGAAAAATCTTGTTTATGAGGCCTAGACTTCAAAATTTGGCTAAAATATTAAGATCATGTGGGTCTATAGACCAACATGTCCTGATCATTAGCATGTTTCCAATAAAAATAGACACCTCTTGAGCTAAATTATAGCGTTCGAGTCTTTTCGTGTGTGTATTTTTCGAATGTACACTCGAAACTTCTCTAAGTAGAAAATCTTATTTATGATGCCTAGACTTCAAAATTTGGCTAAATTATCAAGATCATGTGGGTCTATAGACCAAAATGTCCTGATCATTAGCATGTTTCAAATAAAAATAGACACCTGTTGAGCTAAATTATAGCGTTCGAGTCTTTTCGAGTGTGTATTATTCGAATGTACACTCGAAACTGCTCTAAGTAGAAAATCTTGTTTATGAGGCCTAGACTTCAAAATTTGGATAAAATATCAAGATCATGTGGGTCTATAGACCAACATGTCCTGATCATTAGCATGTTTCCAATAAAAATAGACACCTGTTGAGCTAAATTTTCGAGTGTGTATTATTCGAATGTACACTCGAAACTTCTCTAAGTAGAAAAATATTTTTTATGAGGCCTAGACTTCAAAATTTGGCTAAAATATTAAGAACATGTGGGTCTATAGACCAACATGTCCTGATCATTAGCATGTTTCCGATAAAAATAGACACCTGTCTAGCTGAATTATAGCGTTCGAGTCTTTTCGATTGTGTATTATTCGAATGTACACTCGAAACTGCTCTAAGTAGAAAATTCGTGTTTATGAGGCCTAGGCTTCAAAACTTGGCTAAAATATCAAGATTATGTTGGTGTATATACCAACATGTCCTGATCATTAGCATGTTTCCAATAAAAATAGACACCTCTTGAGATAAATTATAGCGTTCGAGTCTTTTCGTGTGTGTATTTTTCGAATGTACACTCGAAACTTCTCTAAGTAGAAAATCTTATTTATGAGGCCTAGACTTCAAAATTTGGCTAAATTATCAAGATCATGTGGGTCTATAGACCGACATGTCCTGATCATTAGCATGTTTCCAATAAAAATAGACACCTGTTGAGCTGAATTATAGCGTTCGAGTCTTTTTGATTGTGTATTATTCGAATGTACACTCGAAACTGCTCTAAGTAGAAAATTCGTGTTTATGAGGCCTAGACTTCAAAATTTGGATAAAATATCAAGATCATGTGGGTCTATAGACCAACATGTCCTGATCATTAGCATGTTTCCAATAAAAATAGACACCTGTTGAGCTAAATTATAGCGTTCGAGTCTTTTCGAGTGTGTATTATTCGAATGTACACTCGAAACTTCTCTAAGTAGAAAATTCGTGTTTATGAGGCCTAGGCTTCAAAATTTTGCTAAAATAACAAGATCATGTGGGTCTATATACCAACATGTCCTGATCATTAGCATGTTTCCAATAAAAATAGACACCTGTTGAGCTAAATTATAGCGTTCGAGTCTTTTCGAGTGTGTATTATTCGAATGTACACTCGAAACTTCTCTAAGTAGAAAAATCTTATTTATGAGGCCTATACTTCAAAATTGGCTAAAATATCAAGGTCATCTGGGTCTATAGACCAACATGTCCTGATCATTAGCATCTTTCCAATAAAAATAGACACCTGTTGAGCTAAATTATAGCGTTCGAGTCTTTTCGAGTGTGTATTATTCGAATGTACACTCGAAACTTCTCTAAGTAGAAAATTCGTGTTTATGAGGCCTAGACTTCAAAATTTCGATAAAATATCAAGATCATGTGGGTCTATAGACCAACATGTCCTGATCATTAGCATGTTTCCAATAAAAATAGACACCTGTTGAGCTAAATTATAGCGTTCGAGTCTTTTCGAGTGTGTATTATTCGAATGTACACTCGAAACTGCTCTAAGTAGAAAATCTTGTTTATGAGGCCTAGACTTCAAAATTTGGATAAAATATCAAGATCATGTGGTTCTATAGACCAACATGTACTGATCATTAGCATGTTTCCAATAAAAATAGACACCTATTGAGCTAAATTATAGTGTTAGAGTCTTTTCGAGTGTGTATTATTCGAATGTACACTCGAAACTGCTCTAAGTAGAAAATCTTGTTTATGAGGCCTAGACTTCAAAATTTGGATAAAATATCAAGATCATGTGGGTCTATAGACCAACATGTCCTGATCATTAGCATGTTTCCAATAAAAAGAGACACCTGTTGAGCTAAATTATAGCGTTCGAGTCTTTTCGAGTGTGTATTATTCGAATGTACACTCGAAACTTCTCTAAGTAGAAAAATCTTGTTTATGAGACCTAGACTTCAAAATTTGGATAAAATATTAAGATCATGTGGGACTATAGACCAACATGTCATGATCATTAGCATGTTTCCGATAAAAATAGACACCTGTTGAGCTAAATTATAGCATTCGAGTCTTTTCGAGTGTGTATTTTTCGAATGTACACTCGAAACTTCTCTAAGTAGAAAATATTGTTTATGAGGCCTAGACTTCAAAACTTGGCTAAAATATCAACATCATGTGGGTCTATAGACCAACATGTCCTAATAATTAGCATGTTTTCAATCAAAATAGACACCTCTTGAGCTAAATTATAGCGTTCGAGTCTTTTCGAGTGTGTATTTTTCGAATGTACACTCGAAACTGCTCTAAGTAAGCAAATCTTGTTTATGAGGCCTAGACTTCAAAATTTAGCTAAAATATCAAAGTCATCTGGGTCTATAGACCAACATGTCCTGATCATTAGCATCTTTCCAATAAAAATAGACACCTGTTGAGCTAAATTATAGCGTTCGAGTCTTTTCGAGTGTGTATTATTCGAATGTACACTCGAAACTTCTCTAAGTAGAAAATTCGTGTTTATGAGGCCTAGCCTTCAAAACTTGGCTAACATATCAAGATCATGTGGGTCTATAGACCAACATGTCCTGATTACTAGCATGTTTTCAATAAAAATAGACACCTCTTGAATTAAATTATAACGTTCGAGTCTTTTCGAGTGTGTATTTTTCGAATGCACATTCGAAACTGCTCTAAGTAGAAAATCTTGTTTATGAGGCCTAGACTTCAAAATTTGGATAAAATATCAAGATTATGTGGGTCTATAGACCAACATGTCCTGATCATTAGCATGTTTCCAATAAAAATAGACACCTGTTGAGCTAAATTATAGCGTTCGAGTCTTTTCGAGTGTGTATTATTCGAATGTACACTCGAAACTGGTCTAAGTAGAAAATCTTGTTTATGAGGCCTAGACTTCAAAATTTGGATAAAATATCAAGATCATGTGGGTCTATACACCAACATGTCCTGATCATTAGCATGTTTCCGATAAAAATAGACACCTGTTGAGCTAAATTATAGAATTTGAGTCTTTTCGAGTGTGTATCTTTCGAATGTACACTCGAAACTTCTCTAAGTAGAAAATATTGTTTATGAGGCCTAGACTTCAAAACTTGGCTAAAATATCAACATCATGTGGGTCTATAGACCAACATGTCCTGATAATTAGCATGTTTTCAATCAAAATAGACACCTCTTGAGCTAAATTAGCGTTCGAGTCTTTTCGAGTGTGTATTTTTCGAATGTACACTCGAAACTGCTCTAAGTAAGCAAATCCTGTTTATGAGGCCTAGACTTCAAAATTTAGCTAAAATATCAAGGTCATCTGGGTCTATAGACCAACATGTCCTGATCATTAGCATCTTTGCAATAAAAATAGACACTTGTTGAGCTAAATTATAGCGTTCGAGTCTTTTCGAGTGTGTGTTATTCGAATGTACACTCGAAACTGCGGTAAGTAGAAAATTCGTGTTTATGAGGCCTAGCCTTCAAAACTTGGCTAACATATCAAGATCATGTGGGTCTATAGACCAACATGTCCTGATCATTAGCATGTTTTCAATTAAAATAGACAACTCTTGAATTAAATTATAGCGTTCGAGTCTTTTCGAGTGTGTATTTTTCGAATGTACATTCGAAACTGCTCTAAGTAGACAAATCTTGTTTATGAGGCCTAAACTTCAAAATTTGGCTAAAATATTAAGATCATGTGGGTCTATAGACCAACATGTCCTGATCATTAGCATGTTTCCGATAAAATAGACCTGTTGAGCTAAATTATAGTGTTCGAGTCTTTTTGAGTGTGTATTATTCGAATGTACACTCGAAACTTCTCTAAGTAGAAAAATCTTGCATATGAGGCCTAGACTTCAAAATTTGGCTAAAATATTAAGATCATGTGGGTCTATAGACCAACATGTCCTGATCATTAGCATGTTTCCGATAAAAATAGACACCTGTTGAGCTGAATTATAGCGTTCGAGTCTTTTCGAGTGTGTATTATTCGAATGTACACTCGAAACTACTCTAAGTAGCAAATTCGTGGTTATGAGGCTTCGACTTCAAAACTTAGCTAAAATATCAAGATTATGTGGGTCTATAGACCAACATGTCCTGATAATTAGCATGGTTTCAATCAAAATAGACACCTCTTGAGCTAAATTATAGCGTTCGAGTCTTTTCGAGTGTGTATTATTCGAATGTACACTCGAAACTGCTCTAAGTAGAAAATTCGTGTTCATGAGGCCTAAGCTTCAAAACTTGGCTAAAATATCAAGATTATGTTGGTCTATAGACCAACATGTCCTGAATATTAGCATGTTTCCAATAAAAATAGACACATGTTGAGCTAAATTATAGCGTTCGAGTCTTTTCGAGTGTGTATTATTCGAATGTACACTCGAAACTTCTCTAAGTAGAAAAATCTTGTTTATGAGGCCTAGACTTCAAAATTTGGATAAAATATTAAGATCATGTGGGTCTATAGACCAACATGTCCTGATCATTAGCATGTTTCCGATAAAAATAGACACCTGTTGAGCTAAATTATAGCATTCGAGTCTTTTCGAGTGTGTATTATTCGAATGTACACTCGAAACTTCTCTAAGTAGAAAAATCTTGCATATGAGGCCTAGACTTCAAAATTTGGCTAAAATTTTAAGATCATGTGGGTCTATAGACTAACATGTCCTGATCATTAGCATGTTTCCGATAAAAATAGACACCTGTTGAGCTGAATTATAGCGTTCGAGTCTTTTTGAGTGTGTATTATTCGAATGTACACTCGAAACTGCTCTAAGTAGAAAATCTTATTTATGAGGCCTAGACTTCAAAATTTGGATAAAATATCAAGATCATGTGGGTCTATAGACCAACATGTCCTGATCATTAGCATGTTTCCAATACAATAGACACTTGTTGAGCTAAATTATAGCGTTCGAGTATTTTCGAGTTTGTATTATTCGAATGTACACTCGAAACTACGGTAAGTAGAAAATTCGTGTTTATGAGGCCTAGCCTTCAAAACTTGGCTAACATATCAAGATCATGTGGGTCTATAGACCAACATGTCCTGATCATTAGCATGTTTTCAATCAAAATAGACACCTCTTGAATTAAATTATAGCGTTCGAGTCTTTTCGAGTGTGTATTTTTCGAATATACATTCGAAACTGCTCTAAGTAGACAATTCGTGTTTATGAGGCCTAGGCTTCAAAACTTGGCTAAAATATCAAGATTATGTTGGTCTATAGACCAACATGTCCTAATCATTAGCATGTTTCCAATAAGAATAGACACCTCTTGAGCTAAATTATAGCGTTCGAGTCTTTTCGAGTGTGTATTTTTATAATGTACACTCGAAACTTCTCTAAGTAGAAAATCTTGTTTATGAGGCCTAGACTTCAAAATTTGGATAAAATATCAAGATCATGTGGGTCTATAGACCAACATGTCCTGATCATTAGCATGTTTCCAATAAAAATAGACACATGTTGAGCTAAATTATAGCGTTCGAGTCTTTTCGAGTGTGTATTATTCGAATGTACACTCGAAACTTCTCTAAGTAGAAAAATCTTGTTTATGAAGCTTAGACTTCAAAATTTGGCTAAAATATTAAGATCAGGTGGGTCTATAGACCAACATGTCCTGATCATTAGCATGTTTCCGATAAAAATAGACACCTGTTGAGCTGAATTATAGCGTTCGAGTCTTTTTGAGTGTGTATTATTCGAATGTACACTCGAAACTGCTCTAAGTAGAAAATCTTGTTTATGAGGCCTAGACTTCAAAATTTGGATAAAATATCAAGATCATGTGGGTCTATAGACCAACATGTCCTGATCATTAGCATGTTTCCAATAAAAATAGACACCTGTTGAGCTAAATTATAGCGTTCGAGTCTTTTCGAGTGTGTATTATTCGAATGTACACTCGAAACTTCTATAAGTAGAAAAATCTTGTTTATGAGGCTTAGACTTTAAAATTTGGCTAAAATATTAAAATCATGTGGGTCTATAGACCAACATGTCCTGATCATTAGCATGTTTCCGATAAAAATAGACACCTGTTGAGCTGAATTATAGCATTCGAGTCTTTTCGATTGTGTATTTTTTGAATGTACACTCGAAATTGCTCTAAGTAGAAATTCGTGTTTATGAGGCCTAGGCTTCAAAACTTGGCTAAAATATCAAGATTATGTTGGTCTATAGACCAACATGTCCTGAATATTAGCATGTTTCCAATAAGAATAGACACCTCTTGAGCTAAATTATAGCGTTCGAGTCTTTTCGAGTGTGTATTTTTCTAATGTACACTCGAAACTTCTCTAAGTAGAAAATCTTGTTTATGAGGCCTAGACTTCAAAATTTGGATAAAATATCAAGATCATGTGGGTCTATAGACCAACATGTCCTGATCATTAGCATGTTTCCAATAAAAATAGACACCTGTTGAGCTAAATTATAGCGTTCGAGTCTTTTCGAGTGTGTATTATTCGAATGTACACTCGAAACTTCTCTAAGTAGAAAAATCTTGTTTATGAAGCTTAGACTTCAAAATTTGGCTAAAATATTAAGATCAGGTGGGTCTATAGACCAACATGTCCTGATCATTAGCATGTTTCCGATAAAAATAGACACCTGTTGAGCTGAATTATAGCATTCGAGTCTTTTCGATTGTGTATTTTTAGAATGTACACTCGAAACTGCTCTAAGTAGAAAATTCGTGTTTATGAGGCCTAGGCTTCAAAACTTGGCTAAAATATCAAGATTATGTTGGTCAATAGACCAACATGATCTGTACATTAGCATGTTTCCAATAAAAATAGACACCTCTTGAGCTAAATTATAGCGTTCGAGTCTTTTCGTGTGTGTATTTTTCGAATGTACACTCGAAACTTCTCTAAGTAGAAAATCTTATTTATGAGGCCTAGACTTCAAAATTTGGCGGAATTATCAAGATCATGTGGGTCTATAGACCAACATGTCCTGATCATTAGCATGTTTCCAATAAAAATAGACACCTGTTGAGCTAAATTATAGCGTTCGAGTCTTTTCGAGTGTGTATTATTCGAATGTACACTCGAAACTGCTCTAAGTAGAAAATCTTGTTTATGAGGCCTAGACTTCAAAATTTGGATAAAATATCAAGATCATGTGGTTCTATAGACCAACATGTACTGATCATTAGCATGTTTCCAATTAAAATAGACACCTATTGAGCTAAATTATAGTGTTAGAGTCTTTTCGAGTGTGTATTATTCGAATGTACACTCGAAACTGCTCTAAGTAGAAAATCTTGTTTATGAGGCCTAGACTTCAAAATTTGGATAAAATATCAAGATCATGTGGGTCTATAGACCAACATGTCCTGATCATTAGCATGTTTCCAATAAAAATAGACACCTGTTGAACTAAATTATAGCGTTCGAGTCTTTTCGAGTGTGTATTATTCGAATGTACACTCGAAACTTCTCTAAGTAGAAAAATCTTGTTTATGAGGCCTAGACTTCAAAATTTGGCTAAAATATTAAGATCATGTGGGTCTATAGACCAACATGTCCTGATCATTAGCATGTTTTCGATAAAAATAGACACCTGTTGAGCTAAATTATAGCATTCGAGTCTTTTCGAGTGTGTATTATTCGAATGTACACTCGAAACTTCTCTAAGTAGAAAAATCTTGCATATGAGGCCTAGACTTCAAAATTTGGCTAAAATTTTAAGATCATGTGGGTCTATATACTAACATGTCCTGATCATTAGCATGTTTCCGATAAAAATAGACACCTGTTGAGCTGAATTATAGCGTTCGAGTCTTTTTGAGTGTGTATTATTCGAATGTACACTCGAAACTGCTCTAAGTAGAAAATCTTGTTTATGAGGCCTAGACTTCAAAATTTGGATAAAATATCAAGATCATGTGGGTCTATAGACCAACATGTCCTGATCATTAGCATGTTTCCAATAAAAATAGACACCTATTGAGCTAAATTATAGCGTTCGAGTCTTTTCGAGTGTGTATTATTCGAATGTACACTCGAAACATCTATAAGTAGAAAAATCTTGTTTATGAGGCTTAGACTTCAAAATTTGGCTAAAATATTAAAATCATGTGGGTCTATAGACCAACATGTCCTGATCATTAGCATGTTTCCGATAAAAATAGACACCTGTTGAGCTGAATTATAGCGTTCGAGTCTTTTTGAGTGTGTATTATTCGAATGTACACTCGAAACTGCTCTAAGTAGAAAATCTTGTTTATGAGGCCTAGACTTCAAAATTTGGATAAAATATCAAGATCATGTGGGTCTATAGACCAACATGTCCTGATCATTAGCATGTTTCCAATAAAAATAGACACATGTTGAGCTAAATTATAGCGTTCGAGTCTTTTCGAGTGTGTATTATTCGAATGTACACTCGAAACTGCTATCAGTAGAAAATCTTGTTTATGAGGCCTAGACTTCAAAATTTGGATAAAATATCAAGATCATGTGGGTCTATAGACCAACATGTCCTGATCATTAGCATGTTTCCAATAAAAATAGACACATGTTGAGCTAAATTATAGCGTTCGAGTCTTTTCGAGTGTGTATTATTCGAATGTACACTCGAAACTTCTCTAAGTAGAAAATCTTATTTATGAGGCCTAGACTTCAAAATTTGGCTAAAATATCAAGGTCATCTGGGTCTATAGACCAACATGTCCTGATCATTAGCATCTTTCCAATAAAAATAGACACTTGTTGAGCTGAATTATAGCGTTGGAGTCTTTTGAGTGTGTATTATTCTAATGTACACTCGAAACTTCTCTAAGTAGAAAAATCTTGTTTATGAGGCCTAGACTTCAAAATTTGGATAAAATATCAAGATCATGTGGGTCTATAGACCAACATGTCCTGATCATTAGCATGTTTCCAATAAAAATAGACACATGTTGAGCTAAATTATAGCGTTCGAGTCTTTTCGAGTGTGTATTATTCGAATGTACACTCGAAACTTCTCTAAGTACAAAAATCTTAGTTATGAGGCCTCGACTTCAAAATTTGGATAAAATATTAAGATCATGTGGGTCTATAGACCAACATGTCCTGATCATTAGCATGTTTCCAATAAAAATAGACACATGTTGAGCTAAATTATAGCGTTCGAGTCTTTTCGAGTGTGTATTATTCGAATGTACACTCGAAACTGCTCTAAGTAGAAAATCTTGTTTAAGAGGCCTAGACTTCAAAATTTGAATAAAATATCAAGATCATGTGGGCTATAGACCAACATGTCCTGATCATTAGCATGTTTCCAATAAAAATAGACACCTGTTGAGCTAAATTATAGCGTTCGAGTCTTTTCGAGTGTGTATTATTCGAATGTACACTCGAAACTGCTCTAAGTAGAAAATTTTGTTTCTGAGGCCTAGACTTCAAAATTTGCTAAATTATCAAGATCATGTGGGTCTATAGACCAACATGTCCTGATCATTAGCATGTTTCCAATAAAAATAGACACCTGTTGAGCTAAATTATAGCGTTCGAGTCTTTTCGAGTGTGTATTATTCGAATGTACACTCGAAACTGCTCTAAGTAGAAAATTCGTGTTTATGAGGCCTAGGCTTCAAAATTTGGCTAAAACAACAAGATCATGTGGGTCTATGGACCAACATGTCCTGATCATTAGCATGTTTCCAATAAAAATAGACACTTGTTAAGCTAAATTATAGCGTTCGAGTCTTTTCGAGTGTGTATTATTCGAATGTACACTCGAAACTTCTCTAAGTAGAAAATTCGTGTTTATGAGGCCTAGGCTTCAAAATTTGGCTAAAATAACAAGATCATGTGGGTCTATAGACCAACATGTCCTGATCATTAGCATGTTTCCAATAAAAATAGACACCTGTTGAGCTAAATTATAGCGTTCGAGTCTTTTCGAGTGTGTATTATTCGAATGTACACTCGAAACTGCTCTAAGTAGAAAATTCGTGTTTATGAGGCCTATGCTTGAAAATTTGGCTAAAATAACAAGATCATGTGGGTCTATAGACCAACATGTCCTGATAATTAGCATGTTTCCAATAAAAATAGACACCTGTTGAGCTAAATTATAGCGTTCGAGTCTTTTCGAGTGTGTATTATTCGAATGTACACTCGAAACTGCTCTAAGTAGAAAATCTTGTTTTTGAGGCCTAGACTTAAAAATTTGGATAAAATATCAAGATCATGTGGGTCTATAGACCAACATGTCCTGATCATTAGCATGTTTCCAATAAAAATAGACACCTGTTGAGCTAAATTATAGCGTTCGAGTCTTTTCGAGTGTGTATTATTCGAATGTACACTCGAAACTTCTCTAAGTAGAAAATTCGTGTTTATGAGGCCTAGGCTTCAAAATTTGGCTAACATATCAAGATCATGTGGGTCTATAGACCAACATGTCCTGATCATTAGCATGTTTTCAATCAAAATAGACACCGCTTGAATTAAATTATAGCGTTCGAGTCTTTTCGAGTGTGTATTATTCGAATGTACACTCGAAACTTCTCTAAGTAGAAAATCTTGTTTATGAGGCCTAGACTTCAAAATTTGGATAAAATATCAAGATCATGTGGGTCTATAGACCAACATGTCCTGATCATTAGCATGTTTCCAATAAAAATAGACACCTGTTGAACTAAATTATAGCGTTCGAGTCTTTTCGAGTGTGTATTATTCGAATGTACACTCGAAACTTCTCTAAGTAGAAAAATCTTATTTATGAGGCCTAGACTTCAAAATTTGGCTAAAATATCAAGGTCATCTGGGTCTATAGACCAACATGTCCTGATCATTAGCATCTTTCCAATAAAAATAGACACCTGTTGAGCTAAATTATATCGTTCGAGTCTTTTCGAGTGTGTATTATTCGAATGTACACTCGAAACTTCTCTAAGTAGAAAAATCTTATTTATGAGGCCTAGACTTCAAAATTTGTCTAAAATATCAAGATCATGTGGGTCTATAGACCAACATGTCCTGATCATTAGCATGTTTCCAATAAAAATAGACACCTGTTGAACTAAATTATAGCGTTCGAGTCTTTTCGAGTGTGTATTATTCGAATGTACACTCGAAACTGCTCTAAGTAGAAAATTCGTGTTTATGAGGCCTAGGCTTCAAAATTTGGCTAAAATAACAAGATCATGTGGGTCTATAGACCAATATGTCCTGATCATTAGCATGTTTCCAATAAAAATAGACACCTGTTGAGTTAAATTATAGCGTTCGAGTCTTTTCAAGTGTGTATTTTTCGAATGTACACTCGAAACTGCTCTAAGTAGAAAATTCGTGTTTATGAGGCCTAGGCTTCAAAATTTGGCTAAAATAACAAGATCATGTGGGTCTATAGACCAACATGTCCTGATCATTAGCATGTTTCCAATAAAAATAGACACCTGTTGAACTAAATTATAGCGTTCGAGTCTTTTCGAGTGTGTATTATTCGAATGTACACTCGAAACTGCTCTAAGTAGCAAATTCGTGTTTATGAGGCCTAGGCTTCAAAATTTGGCTAAAATAACAAGATCATGTGGGTCTATAGACCAACATGTCCTGATCATTAGCATGTTTCCAATAAAAATAGACACCTGTTGAGCTAAATTATAGCGTTCGAGTCTTTTCGAGTGTGTATTATTCGAATGTACACTCGAAACTTCTCTAAGTAGAAAAATCTTATTTATGAGGCCTAGACTTCAAAATTTGGCTAAAATATCAAGGTCATCTGGGTCTATAGACCAACATGTCCTGATCATTAGCATCTTTCCAATAAAAATAGACACTTGTTGAGCTAAATTATAGCGTTCGAGTCTTTTCGATTGTGTATTATTCGAATGTACACTCGAAACTTCTCTAAGTAGAAAAATCTTATTTATGAGGCCTAGACTTCAAAATTTGGCTAAGATATCAAGGTCATCTGGGTCTATAGACCAACATGTTCTGATCATTAGCATCTTTCCAATAAAAATAGACACTTGTTGAGCTAAATTATAGCGTTCGAGTCTTTTCGAGTGTGTATTATTCGAATGTACACTCGAAACTTCTCTAAGTAGAAAATTCGTGTTTATGAGGCCTAGGCTTCAAAATTTGGCTAAAATAACAAGATCATGTGGGTCTATAGACCAACATGTCCTGATCATTAGCATGTTTCCAATAAAAATAGACACCTGTTGAACTAAATTATAGTGTTCGAGTCTTTTCGAGTGTGTATTAATCGAATGTACACTCGAAACTTCTCTAAGTAGAAAATTCGTGTTTATGAGGCCTAGGCTTCAAAATTTGGCTAAAATAACAAGATCATGTGGGTTTATAGACCAACATGTCCTGATCATTAACATGTTTCCAATAAAAATAGACACCTGTTGAGCTAAATTATAGCGTTCGAGTCTTTTCGAGTGTGTATTATTCGAATGTACACTCGAAACTTCTCTAAGTAGAAAATTCGTGTTTATGAGGCCTAGGCTTCAAAATTTGGCTAAAATAACAAGATCATGTGGGTCTATAGACCAACATGTCCTGATCATTAGCATGTTTCCAATAAAAATAGACATCTGTTGAGCTAAATTATAGCGTTCGAGTCTTTTCGAGTGTGTATTATTCGAATGTACACTCGAAACTTCTCTAAGTAGAAAATTCGTGTTTATGAGGCCTAGGCTTCAAAATTTGGCTAAAATAACAAGATCATGTGGGTCTATAGACCAACATGTCCTGATCATTAGCATGTTTCCAATAAAACTAGACACCTGTTGAGCTAAATTATAGCGTTCGAGTCTTTTCGAGTGTGCATTATTCGAATGTACACTCGAAACTGCGGTAAGTAGAAAATTCGTGTTTATGAGGCCTAGCCTTCAAATCTTGGCTAACATATCAAGATCATGTGGGTCTATAGACCAACATGTCCTGATCATTAGCATGTTTCCAATAAAAATAGACACTTGTTGAGCTAAATTATAGCGTTCGAGTCTTTTCGAGTGTGTATTATTCGAATGTACACTCAAAACTGCTCTAAGTAGAAAATCTTATTTATGAGGCCTAGACTTCAAAATTTGGCTAAATTATCAAGATCATGTGGGTCTATAGACCAACATGTCCTGATCATTAGCATGTTTCCAATAAAAATAGACACCTGTTGAGCTAAATTATAGAGTTCGAGTCTTTTCGAGTGTGTATTATTCGAATGTACACTCGAAACTGCTCTAAGTAGAAAATCTTGTTTATGAGGCCTAGACTTCAAAATTTAGATAAAATATCAAGATCATGTGGGTCCATAGACCAACATGTCCTGATCATTAGCATGTTTCCAATAAAAATAGACACCTGTTGAGCTAAATTATAGCGTTCGAGTATTTTCGAGTGTGTATTATTCGAATGTACACTCGAAACTTCTCTAAGTAGAAAAATCTTATTTATGAGGCCTAGACTTCAAAATTTGGCTAAAATATTAAGATCATGTGGGTCTATAGACCAACATGTCCTGATCATTAGCATGTTTCCGATAAAAATAGACACCTGTTGAGCTGAATTATAGCGTTCGAGTCTTTTCGATTGTGTATTATTCGAATGTACACTCGAAACCGCTCTAAGTAGAAAATTCGTGCTTATGAGGCCTAGGCTTCAAAACTTGGCTAAAATATCAAGATTATGTTGGTCTGTAGACCAACATGTCCTGATCATTAGCATGTTTCCAATAAAAATAGACACCTCTTGAGCTAAATTATAGCGTTCGAGTCTTTTCGTGTGTGTATTATTCGAATGTACACTCGAAACTTCTCTAAGTACAAAATCTTATTTATGATGCCTAGACTTCAAAATTTGGCTAAATTATCAAGATCATGTGGGTCTATAGACCAACATGTCCTGATCATTAGCATGTTTCCAATAAAAATAGACACCTGTTGAGCTAAATTATAGCGTTCGAGTCTTTTTGAGTGTGTATTATTCGAATGTACACTCGAAACTGCTCTAAGTAGAAAATCTTGTTTATGAGGCCTAGACTTCAAAATTTGGATAAAATATCAAGATCATGTGGGTCTATAGACCAACATGTCATGATCATTAGCATGTTTCCAATTAAAATAGACACCCGTTGAGCTAAATTATAGCGTTCGAGTCTTTTCGAGTGTGTATTATTCGAATGTACACTCGAAACTTCTCTAAGTAGAAAAATCTTGTTTATGAGGCCTAGACTTCAAAATTTGGCTAAAATATTAAGATCATGTGGGTCTATAGACCAACATGTCCTGATCATTAGCATGTTTCCGATAAAAATAGACACCTGTTGAGCTAAATTATAGCATTCGAGTCTTTTCGAGTGTGTATTATTCGAATGTACACTCGAAACTTCTCTAAGTAGAAAATATTGTTTATGAGGCCTAGACTTCAAAACTTGGCTAAAATATCAACATCATGTGGGTCTATAGACCAACATGTCCTGATAATTAGCATGTTTTCAATCAAAATAGACACCTCTTGAGCTAAATTAGCGTTCGAGTCTTTTCGAGTGTGTATTTTTTGAATGTACACCCGAAACTGCTCTAAGTAAGCAAATCTTGTTTATGAGGCCTAGACTTCAAAATTTAGCTAAAATATCAAGGTCATCTGGGTCTATAGACCAACATGTCCTGATCATTAGCCTCTTTCCAATACAATAGACACTTGTTGAGCTAAATTATAGCGTTCGAGTATTTTCGAGTGTGTATTATTCGAATGTACACTCGAAACTGCGGTAAGTAGAAAATTCGTGTTTATGAGGCCTAGCCTTCAAAACTTGGCTAACATATCAAGATCATGTGGGTCTATAGACCAACATGTCCTGATCATTAGCATGTTTTCAATCAAAATAGACACCTCTTGAATTAAATTATAGCGTTCGAGTCTTTTCGAGTGTGTATTTTTCGAATATACATTCGAAACTGCTCTAAGTAGACAAATCTTGTTTATGAGGCCTAGACTTCAAAATTTGGCTAAAATAACAAGATCATGTGGGTCTATAGACCAACATGTCCTAATCATTAGCATGTTTTCAATAAAAATAGACACCTGTTGAGCTAAATTATAGCGTTCGAGTCTTTTTGAGTGTGTATTATTCGAATGTACACTCGAAACTGCTCTAAGTAGAAAATCTTGTTTATGAGGCCTAGACTTCAAAATTTGGATAAAATATCAAGATCATGTGGGTCTATAGACCAACATGCCCTGATCATTAGCATGTTTCCAATAAAAATAGATACCTGTTGAGCTAAATTATAGCGTTCGAGTCTTTTCGAGTGTGTATTATTCGAATGTACACTCGAAACTTCTCTAAGTAGAAAAATCTTGTTTATGAAGCTTAGACTTCAAAATTTGGCTAAAATATTAAGATCAGGTGGGTCTATAGACCAACATGTCCTGATCATTAGCATGTTTCCGATAAAAATAGACACCTGTTGAGCTGAATTATAGCATTCGAGTCTTTTCGATTGTGTATTTTTCGAATGTACACTCGAAACTGCTCTAAGTAGAAAATTCGGGTTTATGAGGCCTAGGCTTCAAAACTTGGCTAAAATATCAAGATTATGTTGGTATATAGACCAACATGTCCTGAATATTAGCATGTTTCCAATAAGAATAGACACCTCTTGAGCTAAATTATAGCGTTCGAGTCTTTTCGAGTGTGTATTTGTCTAATGTACACTCGAAAGTTCTCTAAGTAGAAAATCTTGTTTATGAGGCCTAGACTTCAAAATTTGGATAAAATATCAAGATCATGTGGGTCTATAGACCAATATGTCCTGATCATTAGCATGTTTCCAATAAAAATAGACACCTGTTGAGCTAAATTATAGCGTTCGAGTCTTTTCGAGTGTGTATTATTCGAATGTACACTCGAAACTGCTATAAGTAGAAAATCTTGTTTATGTGGCCTAGACTTCAAAATTTGGATAAAATATCAAGATCACGTGGGTCTATAGACCAACATGTCCTGATCATTAGCATGTTTCCAATAAAAATAGACACCTGTTGAGCTAAATTATAACGTTCGAGTCTTTTCGAGTGTGTATTATTCGAATGTACACTCGAAACTGCTCTAAGTAGAAAATTTTGTTTATGAGGCCTAGACTTCAAAATTTGGATAAAATATCAAGATCATGTGGGTCTATAGACCAACATGTACTGATCAATAGCATGTTTCCAATAAAAATAGACACCTGTTGAGCTAAATTATAGTGTTAGAGTCTTTTCGAGTGTGTATTATTCGAATGTACACTCGAAACTGCTCTAAGTAGAAAATCTTGTTTATGAGGCCTAAACTTCAAAATTTGGATAAAATATCAAGATCATGTGGGTCTATAGACCAACATGTCCTGATCATTAGCATGTTTCCAATAAAAATAGACACCTGTTGAACTAAATTATAGCGTTCGAGTCTTTTCGAGTGTGTATTATTCGAATGTAGACTCGAAACTTCTCCAAGTAGAAAAATCTTGTTTATGAGGCCTAGACTTCAAAATTTGGCTAAAATATTAAGATCATGTGGGTCTATAGACCAACATGTCCTGATCATTAGCATGTTTCCGATAAAAATAGACACCTGTTGAGCTAAATTATAGCATTCGAGTCTTTTCGAGTGTGTATTATTCGAATGTACACTCGAAACTTCTCTAAGTAGAAAAATCTTGCATATGAGGCCTAGACTTCAAAATTTGGCTAAAATTTTAAGATCATGTGGGTCTATAGACTAACATGTCTTGATCATTAGCATGTTTCCGATAAAAATAGACACCTGTTGAGCTGAATTATAGCGTTCGAGTCTTTTTGAGTGTGTATTATTCGAATGTACACTCGAAACTGCTCTAAGTAGAAAATATTGTTTATGAGGCCTAGATTTCAAAATTTGGATAAAATATCAAGATCATGTGGGTCTATAGACCAACATGTCCTGATCATTAGCATGTTTCCAATAAAAATAGACACCTGTTGAGCTAAATTATAGCGTTCGAGTCTTTTCGAGTGTGTATTATTCGAATGTACACTCGAAACTTCTATAAGTAGAAAAATCTTGTTTATGAAGCTTAGACTTCAAAATTTGGCTAAAATATTAAGATCAGGTGGGTCTATAGACCAACATGTCCTGATCATTAGCATGTTTCCGATAAAAATAGACACCTGTTGAGCTGAATTATAGCATTCGAGTCTTTTCGATTGTGTTTTTTTAGAATGTACACTCGAAACTGCTCTAAGTAGAAAATTCGTGTTTATGAGGCCTAGGCTTCAAAAATTGGCTAAAATATCAAGATTATGTTGGTCAATAGACCAACATGATCTGTACATTAGCATGTTTCCAATAAAAATAGACACCTCTTGAGCTAAATTATAGCGTTCGAGTCTTTTCGTGTGTGTATTTTTCGAATGTACACTCGAAACTTCTCTAAGTAGAAAATCTTATTTATGAGGCCTAGACTTCAAAATTTGGCGGAATTATCAAGATCATGTGGGTCTATAGACAAACATGTCCTGATCATTAGCATGTTTCCAATAAAAATAGACACCTGTTGAGCTAAATTATAGCATTCGAGTCTTTTCGAGTGTGTATTATTCGAATGTACACTCGAAACTGCTATAAGTAGAAAATCTTGTTTATGTGGCCTAGACTTCAAAATTTGGATAAAATATCAAGATCACGTGGGTCTATAGACCAACATGTCCTGATCATTAGCATGTTTCCAATAAAAATAGACACATGTTGAGCTAAATTATAGCGTTCGAGTCTTTTCGATTGTGTATTATTCGAATGTACACTCGAAACTGCTCTAAGTAGAAAATTCGTGTTTATGAGGCCTAGGCTTCAAAATTTGGCTAAAATAACAAGATCATGTGGGTCTATAGACCAACATGTCCTGATCATTAGCATGTTTCCAATAAAAATAGACACATGTTGAGCTAAATTATAGCGTTCGAGTCTTTTCGAGTGTGTATTATTCGAATGTACACTCGAAACTGTGGTAAGTAGAAAATTCTTGTTTATGAGGCCTAGCCTTCAAATCTTGGCTAACATATCAAGATCATGTGGGTCTATAGACCAACATGTCCTGATCATTAGCATGTTTTCAATCAAAATAGACACCGCTTGAATTAAATTATAGCGTTCGAGTCTTTTCGAGTGTGTATTATTCGAATGTACACTCGAAACTTCTCTAAGTAAAAAATCTTGTTTATGAGGCCTAGACTTCAAAATTTGGATAAAATATCAAGATCATGTGGGTCTATAGACCAACATGTCCTGATCATTAGCATGTTTCCAATAAAAATAGACACCTGTTGAGCTAAATTATAGCGTTCGGGTCTTTTCGAGTGTGTATTATTCGAATGTACACTCGAAACTTCTCTAAGTAGAAAATTCGTGTTTATGAGGCCTAGGCTTCAAAATTTGGCTAAAATAACAAGATCATGTGGGTCTATAGACCAACATGTCCTGATCATTAGCATGTTTCCAATAAAAATAGACACCTGTTGAGCTAAATTATAGCGTTCGAGTCTTTTCGAGTGTGTATTATTCGAATGTACACTCGAAACTTCTCTAAGTAGAAAATTCGTGTTTATGAGGCCTAGGCTTCAAAATTTGGCTAAAATAACAAGATCATGTGGGTCTATAGACCAACATGTCCTGATCATTAGCATGTTTCCAATAAAAATAGACACCTGTTGAGCTAAATTATAGCGTTCAAGTCTTTTCGATTGTGCATTATTCGAATGTACACTCGAAACTGCTCTAAGTAGAAAATTCGTGTTTATGAGGCCTAGGCTTCAAAATTTGGCTAAAATAACAAGATTATGTGGGTCTATAGACCAACATGTCCTGATCATTAGCATGTTTCCAATAAAAATAGACACCTGTTGAGCTAAATTATAGC
The DNA here is from genome assembly GCF_003573695.1 of Papaver somniferum. NCBI lineage: Eukaryota > Viridiplantae > Streptophyta > Magnoliopsida > Ranunculales > Papaveraceae > Papaver > Papaver somniferum. The sequence continues at coordinate 200,170 of NW_020623711.1, forward strand.
GTTCGAGTCTTTTCGATTGTGTATTATTCGAATGTACACTCGAAACTGCTCTAAGTAGAAAATTCGTGTTTATGAGGCCTAGGCTTCAAAATTTGGCTAAAATAACAAGATCATGTGGGTCTATGGACCAACATGTCCTGATCATTAGCATGTTTCCATTAAAAATAGACACCTGTTGAGCTAAATTATAGCGTTCGAGTCTTTTCGAGTGTGTATTATTCGAATGTACACTCGAAACTTCAGTAAGTAGAAAAATCTTATTTATGAGGCCTAGACTTCAAATCTTGGCTAACATATCAAGGTCATCTGGGTCTATAGACCAAAATGTCCTGATAATTAGCATGTTTTCAATCAAAATAGACACCTCTTGAATTAAATTATAGCGTTCGAGTCTTTTCGAGTGTGTATTATTCGAATGTACACTCGAAACTTCTCTAAGTAGAAAATCTTGTTTATGAGGCCTAGACTTCAAAATTTGGATAAAATATCAAGATCATGTGGGTCTATAGACCAACATGTCCTGATCATTAGCATGTTTCCAATAAAAATAGACACCTGTTGAGCTAAATTATAGCGTTCGAGTCTTTTCGATTGTGTATTATTCGAATGTACACTCGAAACTGCTCTAAGTAGAAAATTCGTGTTTATGAGGCCTAGGCTTCAAAATTTGGCTAAAATAACAAGATCATGTGGGTCTATAGACCAACATGTCCTGATCATTAGCATGTTTCCAATAAAAATAGACACCTGTTGAGCTAAATTATAGCATTCTAGTCTTTTCGAGTGTGTATTATTCGAATGTACACTCGAAACTGCTCTAAGTAGAAAATTCGTGTTTATGAGGCCTAGACTTCAAAATTTGGCTAAAATAACAAGATCATGTGGGTCTATAGACCAACATGTCCTGATCATTAGCATGTTTCCAATAAAAATAGACACCTGTTGAGCTAAATTATAGCGTTCGAGTCTTTTCGAGTGTGTATTATTCGAATGTACACTCGAAACTTCTCTAAGTAGAAAAATCTTATTTATGAGGCCTAGACTTCAAAATTTGGCTAAAATATCAAGGTCATCTGGGTCTATAAACCAACATGTCCTGATCATTAGCATCTTTCCAATTAAAATAGACACTTGTTGAGCTAAATTATAGCGTTCGAGTCTTTTCGAGTGTGTATTATTCGAATGTACACTCGAAACTTCTCTAAGTAGAAAATCTTGTTTATGAGGCCTAGACTTCAAAATTTGGATAAAATATCAAGATCATGTGGGTCTATAGACCAACATGTCCTGATCATTAGCATGTTTCCAATAAAAATAGACACCTGTTGAGCTAAATTATAGCGTTCGAGTCTTTTCGAGTGTGTATTATTCGAATGTACACTCGAAACTTCTCTAAGTAGAAAATTCGTGTTTATGAGGCCTAGGCTTCAAAATTTGGCTAAAATAACAAGATCATGTGGGTCTATAGACCAACATGTCCTGATCATTAGCATGTTTCCAATAAAAATAGACAGTTGTTGAGCTAAATTATAGCGTTCGAGTCTTTTCGATTGTGTATTATTCGAATGTACACTCGAAACTGCTCTAAGTAGAAAATTCGTGTTTATGAGGGCTAGGCTTCAAAATTTGGATAAAATAACAAGATCATGTGGGTCTATAGACCAACATGTCCTGATCATTAGCATGTTTCCAATAAAAATAGACACTTGTTGAGCTAAATTATAGCGTTCGAGTCTTTTCGATTGTCTATTATTCGAATGTACACTCGAAACTTCTCTAAGTAGAAAATTCGTGTTTATGAGGCCTAGGCTTCAAAATTTGGCTAAAATAACAAGATCATGTGGGTCTATAGACCAACATGTCCTGATCATTAGCATGTTTCCAATAAAAATAGACACTTGTTGAGCTAAATTATAGCGTTCGAGTCTTTTCGATTGTGTATTATACGAATGTACACTCGAAACTGCTCTAAGTAGAAAATTCGTGTTTATGAGGCCTAGGCTTCAAAATTTGGCTAAAATAACAAGATCATGTGGGTCTATAGACCAACATGTCCTGATCATTAGCATGTTTCCAATAAAAATAGACACCTGTTGAGCTAAATTATAGCGTTCGAGTCTTTTCGAGTGTGTATTATTCGAATGTACACTCGAAACTGCTCTATGTAGAAAATTCGTGTTTATGAGGCCTAGGCTTCAAAATTTGGCTAAAATAACAAGATCATGTGGGTCTATAGACCAACATGTCCTGATCATTAGCATGTTTCCAATAAAAATAGACACCTGTTGAGCTAAATTATAGCGTTCGAGTCTTTTCGAATGTGTATTATTAGAATGTACACTCGAAACTTCTCTAAGTAGAAAATTCGTGTTTATGAGGCCTAGGCTTCAAAATTTGGCTAAAATAACAAGATCATGTGGGTCTATAGACCAACATGTCCTGATCATTAGCATGTTTCCAATAAAAATAGACACCTGTTGAGCTAAATTATAGCGTTCGAGTCTTTTCGAGTGTGTATTATTCAAATGTACACTCGAAACTGCTCTAAGTAGAAAATCTTGTCTATGAGGCCTAGACTTCAAAATTTGGATAAAATATCAAGATCATGTGGGTCTATAGACCAACATGTCCTGATCATTAGCATGTTTCCAATAAAAATAGACACCTGTTGAGCTAAATTATAGCGTTCGAGTCTTTTCGAGTGTGTATTATTCGAACGTACACTCAAAACTGCTCTAAGTAGAAAATCTTGTTTATGAGGCCTAGACTTCAAAATTTGGATAAAATATCAAGATCATGTGGGTCCATAGACCAACATGTCCTGATCATTAGCATGTTTCCAATAAAAATAGACACCTGTTGAGCTAAATTATAGCGTTCGAGTCTTTTCGTGTGTGTATTTTTCGAATGTACACTCGAAACTTCTCTAAGTAGAAAATCTTATTTATGAGGCCTAGACTTCAAAATTTGGCTAAATTATCAAGATCATGTGGGTCTATAGACCAACATGTCCTGATCATTAGCATGTTTCCAATAAAAATAGACACCTGTTGAGCTAAATTATAGCGTTCGAGTCTTTTTGAGTGTGTATTATTCGAATGTACACTCGAAACTGCTCTAAGTAGAAAATCTTGTTTATGATGCCTAGACTTCAAAATTTGGATAAAATATCAAGATCATGTGGGTCTATAGACCAACATATCCTGATCATTAGCATGTTTCCAATAAAAATAGACACCTGTTGAGCTAAATTATAGCGTTCGAGTCTTTTCGAGTGTGTATTATTCGAATGTACACTCGAAACTGCTCTAAGTAGAAAATCTTGTTTATGAGGCCTAGACTTCAAAATTTGGATAAAATATCAAGATCATGTGGGTCTATATACCAACAAGTCCTGATCATTAGCATGTTTCCAATAAAAATAGACACCTGTTGAGCTAAATTATAGCGTTCGAGTCTTTTCGAGTGTGTATTATTCGAATGTACACTCGAAACTGCTCTAAGTATAAAATCTTGTTTATGAGGCCTAGACTTCAAAATTTGGATAAAATATCAAGATCATGTGGGTCTATAGACCAACATGTCCTGATCATTAGCATGTTTCCAATAAAAATAGACACCTGTTGAGCTAAATTATAGCATTCGAGTCTTTTCGAGTGTGTATTATTCGAATGTACACTCGAAACTGCTCTAAGTAGAAAATATTGTTTATGAGGCCTAGACTATAAAATTTGGATAAAATATCAAGATCATGTGGGTCTATAGACCAACATGTCCTGATCATTAGCATGTTTCCGATAAAAATAGACACCTGTTGAGCTAAATTATAGCATTCGAGTCTTTTCGAGTGTGTATTATTCGAATGTACACTCGAAACTTCTCTAAGTAGAAAAATCTTGTTTATGAGGCCTATACTTCAAAATTTGGCTAAAATATTAAGATCATGTGGGTCTATAGACCAACATGTCCTGATCATTACCATGTTTCCGATAAAAATAGACACCTGTTGAGCTGAATTATAGCGTTCGAGTCTTTTCGATTGTGTATTATTCGAATGTACACTCGAAACTGCTCTAAGCAGAAAATTCGTGTTTATGAGGCCTAGACTTCAAAATTTGGCTAAATTATCAAGATCATGTGGGTCTATAGACCAACATGTCCTGATCATTAGCATGTTTCCGATAAAAATAGACACCTGTTGAGCTGAATTATAGCGTTCGAGTCTTTTCGATTGTGTATTATTCGAATGTACACTCGAAACTGCTCTAAGTAGAAAATTCGTGTTTATGAGGCCTAGGCTTCAAAACATGGCTAAAATATCAAGATTATGTTGGTCTATAGACCAACATGTCCTGATCATTAGCATGTTTCCAATAAAAATAGACACCTCTTGAGCTAAATTATAGCGTTCGAGTCTTTTCGTGTGTGTATTTTTCGAATGTACACTCGAAACTTTTCTAAGTAGAAAATCTTATTTATGAGGCCTAGACTTCAAAATTTGGCTAAATTATCAAGATCATGTGGTTCTATAGACCAACATGTCCTGATCATTAGCATGTTTCCAATAAAAATAGACACCTGTTGAGCTAAATTATAGCGTTCGAGTCTTTTCGAGTGTGTATTATTCGAATGTACACTCGAAACTGCTTTAGGTAGAAAATCATGTTTATGAGGCCTAGACTTCAAAATTTGGATAAAATATCAAGATCATGTGGGTCTATAGACCAACATGTCCTGATCATTAGCATGTTTCCAATAAAAATAGACACCTGTTGAGCTAAATTATAGCGTTCGAGTCTTTTCGAGTGTGTATTATTTGAATGTACACTCGAAACTGCTCTAAGTAGAAAATCTTGTTTATGAGGCCTAGACTTCAAAATTTGGATAAAATATCAAGATCATGTGGGTCCATAGACCAACATGTCCTGATCATTAGCATGTTTCCAATAAAAATAGACACCTGTTGAGCTAAATTATAGCGTTCGAGTCTTTTCGAGTGTGTATTATTCGAATGTACACTCGAAACTTCTCTAAGTAGAAAAATCTTATTTATGAGGCCTAGGCTTCAAAATTTGGCTAAAATAACAAGATCATGTGGGTCTATAGACCAACATGTCCTGATCATTAGAATCTTTCCAATAAAAATAGACACCTGTTGAACTAAATTATAGCGTTCGAGTCTTTTCGAGTGTGTATTATTCGAATGTACACTCGAAACTGCTCTAAGTAGAAAATTCGTGTTTTTGAGGCCTAGACTTCAAAATTTGGCTAAAATATCAAGATCATGTGGGTCTATAGACCAACATGTCCTGATCATTAGCATGTTTCCAATAAAAATAGACACCTGTTGAACTAAATTATAGCGTTCGAGTCTTTTCGAGTGTGTATTAATCGAATGTACACTCGAAACTTCTCTAAGTAGAAAATTCGTGTTTATGAGGCCTAGGCTTCAAAATTTGGCTAAAATAACAAGATCATGTGGGTCTATAGACCAACATGTCCTGATCATTAGCATGTTTCCAATAAAAATAGACACCTGTTGAGCTAAATTATAGCGTTCGAGTCTTTTCGAGTGTGTATTATTCGAATGTATACTCGAAACTGCTCTAAGTAGAAAATCTTGTTTATGAGGCCTAGACTTCAAAATTTGGATAAAATATCAAGATCATGTGGGTCTATAGACCAACATGTCCTGATCATTAGTATGTTTCCAATAAAAATAGACACCTGTTGAGCTAAATTATAGCGTTCGAGTCTTTTCGAGTGTGTATTATTCGAATGTACACTCGAAACTTCTCTAATTAAAAAATCTTATTTATGAGGCCTAGACTTCAAAATTTGGCTAAAATATTAAGATCATGTAGGTCTATAGACCAACATGTCCTGATCATTAGCATGTTTCCGATAAAAATAGACACCTGTTGAGCTGAATTATAGCTTTCGAGTCTTTTCGAGTGTGTATTTTTCGAATGTACACTCGAAACTTCTCTATGTAGAAAATATTGTTTATGAGGCCTAGACTTCAAAACTTGGCTAAAATATCAACATCATGTGGGTCTATTGGCCAACATGTCCTGATAATTAGCATGTTTTCAATCAAAATAGACACCTCTTGAGCTAAATTAGCGTTCGAGTCTTTTCGAGTGTGTATTTTTCGAATGTACACTCGAAACTGCTCTAAGTAAGCAAATCTTGTTTATGAGGCCTAGACTTCAAAATTTAGCTAAAATATCAAGGTCATCTGGGTCTATAGACCAACATGTCCTGATCATTAGCATGTTTGCAATAAAAATAGACACCTGTTGAGCTAAATTATAGCGTTCGAGTCTTTTCGAGTGTGTATTATTCGAATGTACACTCGAAACTGCTCTAAGTAGAAAATCTTGTTTTTGAGGCCTAGACTTCAAAATTTTGATAAAATATCAAGATCATGTGGGTCTATAGACCAACACGTCCTGATCATTAGCATGTTTCCAATAAAAATAGACACCTGTTGAGCTAAATTATAGCGTTCGAGTCTTTTCGAGTGTGTATTATTCGAATGTACACTCGAAACTTCTCTAAGTAGAAAAATCTTGCATATGAGGCCTAGACTTCAAAATTTGGCTAAAATATTAAGATCATGTGGGTCTATAGACCAACATGTCCTGATCATTAGCATGTTTCCGATAAAAATAGACACCTGTTGAGCTGAATTATAGCGTTCGAGTCTTTTCGAGTGTGTATTATTCAAATATACACTCGAAACTACTCTAAGTAGCAAATTCGTGGTTATGAGGCTTCGGCTTCAAAACTTGGCTAAAATATCAATATCATGTGGGTCTATAGACCAACATGTCCTCTTGAATTAAATTATAGCGTTCGAGTCTTTTCGAGTGTGTATTTTTCGAATGTACATTCGAAACTGCTCTAAGTAGACAAATCTTGTTTATGAGGCCTAGACTTCAAAATTTGGCTAAAATATTAAGATCATGTGGGTCTATAGACCAACATGTCCTGATCATTAGCATGTTTCCGATAAAAATAGACCTGTTGAGCTAAATTATAGTGTTCGAGTCTTTTGAGTGTGTATTATTCGAATGTACATTCGAAACTGCTCTAAGTAGAAAATCTTGTTTATGAGGCCTAGACTTCAAAATTTGGATAAAATATCAAGATCATGTGGGTCTATAGACCAACATGTCCTGATCATTAGCATGTTTCCAATAAAAATAGACACCTGTTCAGCTATTTTATAGCGTTCGAGTCTTTTCGAGTGTGTATTATTCGAATGTACACTCGAAACTGCTCTAAGTAGAAAATCTTGTTTATGAGGCCTAGACTTCAAAATTTGGATAAAATATCAAGATCATGTGGGTCTATAGACCAACATGTCCTGATCATTAGCATGTTTCCAACAAAAATAGACACCTGTTGAGCTAAATTATAGCGTTCGAGTCTTTTCGAGTGTGTATTATTCGAATGTACACTCGAAACTGCTCTAAGTAGAAAATTCGTGTTTATGAGGCCTAGGCTTCAAAATTTGGCTAAAATAACAAGATCATGTGGGTCTATAGACCAACATGTCCTGATCATTAGCATGTTTCCAATAATAATAGACACCTGTTGAACTAAAGTATAGCGTTCGAGTCTTTTCGAGTGTGTATTATTCGAATGTACACTCGAAACTGCTCTAAGTAGAAAATTCGTGTTTATGAGGCCTAGGCTTCAAAATTTGGCTAAAATAACAAGATCATGTGGGTCTATAGACCAACATGTCCTGATCATTAGCATGTTTCCAATAAAAATAGACACCTGTTGAGCTAAATTATAGCGTTCGAGTCTTTTCGAGTGTGTATTATTCGAATGTACACTCGAAACATCTCTAAGTAGAAAAATCTTGTTTATGAGGCCTAGACTTCAAAATTTGGCTAAAATATTAAGATCATGTGGGTCTATAGACCAACATGTCCTGATCATTAGCATGTTTCCGATAAAAATAGACACCTGTTGAGCTAAATTATAGCGTTCGAGTCTTTTCGATTGTGTATTATTCGAATGTACACTCGAAACTGCTCTAAGTAGAAAATTCGTGTTTATGAGGCCTAGGCTTCAAAACTTGGCTAAAATATCAAGATTATTTTGGTCTATAGACCAACATGTCCTGATCATTAGCATGTTTCCAATAAAAATAGACACCTCTTGAGCTAAATTATAGCGTTCGAGTCTTTTCGTGTGTGTATTTTTCGAATGTACACTCGAAACTTTTCTAAGTAGAAAATCTTATTTATGAGGCCTAGACTTCAAAATTTGGCTAAATTATCAAGATCGTGTGGGTCTATAGACCAACATGTCCTGATCATTAGCATGTTTCCAATAAAAATAGACACCTCTTGAGCTAAATTATAGCGTTCGAGTCTTTTCGAGTGTGTATTATTCGAATGTACACTCGAAACTGCTCTTAGTAGAAAATCTTGTTTATGAGGCCTAGACTTCAAAATTTGGATAAAATATCAAGATCATGTGGGTCTATAGACCAACATGTCCTGATCATTAGCATGTTTCCAATAAAAATAGACACCTGTTGAGCTAAATTATAGCGTTCGAGTCTTTTCGAGTGTGTATTATTCGAATGTACACTCGAAACTTCTCTAAGTAGAAAAATCTTGTTTATGAGGCCTAGACTTCAAAATTTGGCTAAAATATTAAGATCATGTGGGTCTATAGACCAACATGTCCTGATCATTAGCATGTTTCCGATAAAAATAGACACATGTTGAGCTGAATTATAGCATTCGAGTCTTTTCGAGTGTGTATTATTCGAATGTACACTCGAAACTGCTCTAAGTAGAAAATTCGTGTTTATGAGGCCTAGGCTTCAAAACTTGTCTAAAATATCAAGATCATGTTGGTCTAGAGACCAACATGTCCTGATCATTAGCATGTTTCCAATAAAAATATACACCTCTTGAGCTAAATTATAGCGTTCGAGTCTTTTCGTGTGTGTATTTTTCGAATGTACACTCGAAACTTCTCTAAATAGAAAATCTTATTTATGAGGCCTAGACTTCAAAATTTGTCTAAAATATCAAGATCATGTGGGTCTATAATCCAACATGTCCTGATCATTAGCATGTTTCCAATAAAAATAGACACCTGTTGAGCTAAATTATAGCGTTCGAGTCTTTTCGAGTGTGTATTATTCGAATGTACACTCGAAACTGCTCTAAGTAGAAAATCTTGATTATGAGGCCTAGACTTCAAAATTTGGATAAAATATCAAGATCATGTGGGTCTATAGACCAACATGTCCTGATCATTAGCATGTTTCCAATAAAAATAGACACCTGTTGAGCTAAATTATAGCGTTCGAGTCTTTTCAAGTGTGTATTATTCGAATGTACACTCGAAACTTCTCTAAGTAGAAAAATCTTGTTTATGAGGCCTAGCCTTCAGAATTTGGCTAAATTATTAAGATCATGTGGGTCTATAGACCAACATGTCCTGATCATTAGCATGTTTCCGATAAAAATAGACACTTGTTGAGCTAAATTATAGCGTTCAAGTCTTTTTTGGAGTGTGTATTTTTCGAATGTACACTCGAAACTTCTCTAAGTAGAAAATATTGTTTTTGAGGCCTAGACTTCAAAACTTGGCTAAAATATCAACATCATGTGGGTCTATAGACCAACATGTTCTGATAATTAGCATGTTTTCAATCAAAATAGACACCTCTTGAGCTAAATTAGCGTTCGAGTCTTTTCGAGTGTGTATTTTTCGAATGTACACTCGAAACTGCTCTAAGTAAGCAAATCTTGTTTATGAGGCCTAGACTTCAAAATTTAGCTAAAATATCAAGGTCATCTGGGTCTATAGACCAACATGTCCTGATCATTAGCATGTTTCCAATAAAAATAGACACCTGTTGAGCTAAATTATAGCATTCGAGTCTTTTCGAGTGTGTATTTTTCGAATGTACACTCGAAACTTCTCTAAGTAGAAAATATTGTTTATGAGGCCTAGACTTCAAAACTTGGCTAAAATATCAACATCATGTGGGTCTATAGACCAACATGTCCTGATAATTAGCATGTTTTCAATCAAAATAGACACCTCTTGAGCTAAATTAGCGTTCGAGTCTTTTCGAGTGTGTATTTTTCGAATGTACACTCGAAACTGCTCTAAGTAAGCAAATCTTGTTTATGAGGCCTAGACTTCAAAATTTGGCTAAAATATTAAGATCATGTGGGTCTATAGACCAACATGTCCTGATCATTAGCATGTTTCCGATAAAAATAGACACCTGTTGAGCTAAATTATAGCGTTCGAGTCTTTTCGATTGTGTATTATTCGAATGTACACTCGAAACTGCTCTAAGTAGAAAATTCGTGTTTATGAGGCCTAGGCTTCAAAACTTGGCTAAAATATCAAGATTATTTTGGTCTATAGACCAACATGTCCTGATCGTTAGCATGTTTTCAATCAAAATAGACACCTCTTGAGCTAAATTAGCGTTCGAGTCTTTTCGAGTGTGTATTTTTCGAATGTACACTCGAAACTGCTCTAAGTAAGCAAATCTTGTTTATGAGGCCTAGACTTCAAAATTTAGCTAAAATATCAAGGTCATCTGGGTCTATAGACCAACATGTCATGATCATTAGCATGTTTCCAATAAAAATAGACACCTGTTGAGCTAAATTATAGCGTTCGAGTCTTTTCGATTGTGTATTATTCGAATGTACACTCGAAACTGCTCTAAGTAGAAAATTCGTGTTTATGAGGCCTAGGCTTCAAAATTTGGATAAAATAACAAGATCATGTGGGTCTATAGACCAACATGTCCTGATCATTAGAATGTTTCCAATAAAAATAGACACTTGTTGAGCTAAATTATAGCGTTCGAGTCTTTTCGATTGTGTATTATTCGAATGTACACTCGAAACTGCTCTAAGTAGAAAATTCGTGTTTATGAGGGCTAGGCTTCAAAATTTGGATAAAATAACAAGATCATGTGGGTCTATAGACCAACATGTCCTGATCATTAGCATGTTTCCAATAAAAATAGACACTTGTTGAGCTAAATTATAGTGTTCGAGTCTTTTCGATTGTGTATTATTCGAATGTACACTCGAAACTGCTCTAAGTAGAAAATTCGTGTTTATGAGGCCTAGGCTTCAAAATTTGGCTAAAATAACAAGATCATGTGGGTCTATAGACCAACATGTCCTGATCATTAGCATGTTTCCAATAAAAATAGACACTTGTTGAGCTAAATTATTGCGTTCGAGTCTTTTCGATTGTGTATTATTCGAATGTACACTCGAAACTGCTCTAAGTAGAAAATTCGTGTTTATGAGGCCTAGGCTTCAAAATTTGGCTAAAATAACAAGATCATGTGGGTCTATAGACCAACATGTCCTGATCATTAGCATGTTTCCACTAAAAATAGACACCTGTTGAGCTAAATTATAGCGTTCGAGTCTTTTCGATTGTGTATTATTCGAATGTACACTCGAAACTGCTCTAAGTAGAAAATTCGTGTTTATGAGGCCTATGCTTCAAAATTTGGCTAAAATAACAAGATCATGTGGGTCTATAGACCAACATGTCCTGATCATTAGCATGTTTCCAATAAAAATAGACACCTGTTGAGTTAAATTATAGCGTTCGAGTCTTTTCGATTGTGTATTATTCGAATGTACACTCGAAACTGCTCTAAGTAGAAAATTCGTGTTTATGAGGCCTAGGCTTCAAAATTTGGCTAAAATAACAAGATCATGTGGGTCTATAGACCAACATGTCCTGATCATTAGCATGTTTCCAATCAAAATAGACACCTGTTGAGCTAAATTATAGCGTTCGAGTCTTTTCGAGTGTGTATTATTCGAATGTACACTCGAAACTGCTCTAAGTAGAAAATTCGTGTTTATGAGGCCTAGGCTTGAAAATTTGGCTAAAATAACAAGATCATGTGGGTCTATAGACCAACATGTCCTGATCATTAGCATGTTTCCAATAAAAATAGACACATGTTGAGCTAAATTATAGCGTTCGAGTCTTTTCGAGTGTGTATTATTCGAATGTACACTCGAAACTTCTCTAAGTAGAAAATTCGTGTTTATGAGGCCTAGGCTTCAAAATTTTGCTAAAATAACAAGATCATGTGGGTCTATAGACCAACATGTCATGATAATTAGCATGTTTCCAATAAAAATAGACACTTGTTGAGCTAAATTATAGCGTTCGAGTCTTTTCGAGTGTGTATTATTCGAATGTACACTCGAAACTTCTCTAAGTATAAAATTCGTGTTTATGAGGCCTAGGCTTCAAAATTTGGCTAAAATAACAAGATCATGTGGGTCTATAGACCAACATGTCCTGATAATTAGCATGTTTCCAATAAAAATAGACACCTGTTGAGCTAAATTATAGCGTTCGAGTCTTTTCGAGTGTGTATTATTCGAATGTACACTCGAAACTGCTCTAAGTAGAAAATCTTGTTTTTGAGGCCTAGACTTCAAAATTTTGATAAAATATCAAGATCATGTGGGTCTATAGACCAACACGTCCTGATCATTAGCATGTTTCCAATAAAAATAGACACCTGTTGAGCTAAATTATAGCGTTCGAGTCTTTTCGAGTGTGTATTATTCGAATGTACACTCGAAACATCTCTAAGTAGAAAAATCTTGTTTATGAGGCCTAGACTTCAAAATTTGGCTAAAATATTAAGATCATGTGGGTCTATAGACCAACATGTCCTGATCATTAGCATGTTTCCGATAAAAATAGACACATGTTGAGCTAAATTATAGCGTTCGAGTATTTTCGATTGTGTATTATTCGAATGTACACTCGAAACTGCTCTAAGTAGAAAATTCGTGTGTATGAGGCCTAGGCTTCAAAACTTGGCTAAAATATCAAGATTATGTTGGTCTATAGACCAACATGTCCTGATAATTAGCATGTTTTCAATCAAAATAGACACCTCTTGAGCTAAATTAGCGTTCGAGTCTTTTCGAGTGTGTATTTTTCGAATGTACACTCGAAACTGCTCTAAGTAAGCAAATCTTGTTTATGAGGCCTAGACTTCAAAATTTAGCTAAAATATCAAGGTCATCTGGGTCTATAGACCAACATGTCCTGATCATTAGCATGTTTGCAATAAAAATAGACACCTATTGAGCTAAATTATAGCGTTCGAGTCTTTTCGAGTGTGTATTATTCGAATGTACACTCGAAACTGCTCAAAGAAGAAAATCTTGTTTTTGAGGCCTAGACTTCAAAATTTGGATAAAATATCAAGATCATGTGGGTCTATAGACCAACATAACCTGATCATTAGCATGTTTCCAATAAAAATAGACACCTGTTGAGCTAAATTATAGCGTTCGAGTCTTTTCGAGTGTGTATTATTCGAATGTACACTCGAAACATCTCTAAGTAGAAAAATCTTGTTTATGAGGCCTAGACTTCAAAATTTGGCTAAAATATTAAGATCATGTGGGTCTATAGACCAACATGTCCTGATCATTAGCATGTTTCCGATAAAAATAGACACCTGTTGAGCTAAATTATAGCGTTCGAGTATTTTCGATTGTGTATTATTCGAATGTACACTCGAAACTGCTCTAAGTAGAAAATTCGTGTTTATGAGGCCTAGGCTTTAAAACTTGGCTAAAATATCAAGATTATGTTGGTCTATAGACCAACATGTCCTGATAATTAGCATGTTTTCAATCAAAATAGACACCTCTTGAGCTAAATTAGCGTTCGAGTCTTTTCGAGTGTGTATTTTTCTAATGTACACTCGAAACTGCTCTAAGTAAGCAAATCTTGTTTATGAGGCCTAGACTTCAAAATTTAGCTAAAATATCAAGGTCATCTGGGTCTATAGACCAACATGTCCTGATCATTAGCATGTTTCCAATAAAAATAGACACCTGTTGAGCTAAATTATAGCGTTCGAGTCTTTTCGAGTGTGTATTATTCGAATGTACACTCGAAACTGTTCTAAGTAGAAAATCTTGTTTATCAGGCCTAGACTTCAAAATTTGGATAAAATATCAAGATCATGTGGGTCTATAGACCAACATGTCCTGATCATTAGCATGTTTCCCATAAAAATAGACACCTGTTGAGCTAAATTATAGCGTTCGAGTCTTTTCGAGTGTGTATTATTCGAATATACACTCGAAACTGCTCTAAGTAGAAAATCTTGTTTATGAGGCCTAGACTTCAAAATTTGGATAAAATATCAAGATCATGTGGGTCTATAGACCAACATGTCCTGATCATTAGCATGTTTCCAATAAAAATAGACACCTGTTGAGCTAAATTATAGCGTTCGAGTCTTTTCGAGTGTGTATTATTCGAATGTACACTCGAAACTGCTCTAAGTAGAAAATCTTGTTTATGAGGCTTAGACTTCAAAATTTGGATAAAATATCAAGATCATGTGGGTCTATAGACCAACATGTCCTGATCATTAGCATGTTTCCAATAAAAATAGACACCTGTTGAGCTAAATTATAGCGTTCGAGTCTTTTCGAGTGTGTATTATTCGAATGTACACTCGAAACTTCACGAAGTAGAAAAATCTTGTTTATGAGGCCTAGACTTCAAAATTTGGCTAAAAATCAAGATCATATGGGTCTATAGACCAACATGTCATGATCATTAGCATGTTTCCGATAAAAATAGACACCTGTTGAGCTAAATTATAGCATTCGAGTCTTTTCGAGTGTGTATCTTTCGAATGTACACTCGAAACTTCTCTAAGTAGAAAATATTTTTTATGAGGCCTAGACTTCAAAACTTGGCTAAAATATCAACATCATGTGGGTCTATAGACCAACATGTCCTGATAATTAGCATGTTTTCAATCAAAATAGACACCTCTTGAGCTAAATTAGCGTTCGAGTCTTTTCGAGTGTGTATTTTTCGAATGTACACTTGAAACTGCTCTAAGTAAGCAAATCTTGTTTATGAGGCCTAGACTTCAAAATTTAGCTTAACTATCAAGGTCATCTGGGTCTATAGACCAACATGTCCTGATCATTAGCATCTTTCCAATAAAAATAGACACTTGTTGAGCTAAATTATAGCGTTCGAGTCTTTTCGAGTGTGTATTATTCGAATGTACACTCGAAACTGCGCTAAGTAGAAAATCTTGTTTATGAGGCCTAGACTTCAAAATTTGGATAAAATATCAAGATCATGTGGGTCTATAGACCAACATGTCCTGATCATTAGCATGTTTCCAATAAAAATAGACACCTGTTGAGCTAAATTATAGCGTTCGAGTCTTTTCGAGTGTGTATTATTCGAATGTACACTCGAAACTTCTCTAAGTAGAAAAATCTTAGTTATGAGGCCTCGACTTCAAAATTTAGATAAAATATTAAGATCATGTGGGTCTATAGACCAACATGTCCTGATCATTAGCATGTTTCCGATAAAAATAGACACCTGTTGAGCTGAATTATAGCGTTCGAGTCTTTTCGATTGTGTATTATTCGAATGTACACTCGAAACTGCTCTAAGTAGAAAATCTTGTTTAATAGGCCTAGACTTCAAAATTTGAATAAAATATCAAGATCATGTGGGTCTATAGACCAACATGTCCTGATCATTAGCATGTTTCCAATAAAAATAGACACCTGTTGAGCTAAATTATAGCGTTCGAGTCTTTTCGAGTGTGTATTATTCGAATGTACACTCGAAACTTCTCTAAGTAGAAAAATCGTGTTTATGAGGCCTAGGCTTCAAAATTTGGCTAAAATAACAAGATCATGTGGGTCTATAGACCAACATGTCCTGATCATTAGCATGTTTCCAATAAAAATAGACACCTGTTGAGCTAAATTATAGCGTTCGAGTCTTTTCGAGTGTGTATTATTCGAATGTACACTCGAAACTGCTCAAAGTAGAAAATTCGTGTTTATGAGGCCTAGGCTTCAAAATTTGGCTAAAATAACAAGATCATGTGGGTCTATAGACCAACATGTCCTGATCATTAGCATGTTTCCAATAAAAATAGACACCTGTTGAGCTAAATTATAGCGTTCGAGTCTTTTCGAGTGTGTATTATTTGAATGTACACTCGAAACTTCTCTAAGTAGAAAATTCGTGTTTATGAGGCCTAGGCATCAAAATTTGGCTAAAATAACAAGATCATGTGGGTCTATAGACCAACATGTCCTGATCATTAGCATGTTTCCAATAAAAATAGACACCTGTTGAGCTAAATTATAGCGTTCGAGTCTTTTCGAGTGTGTATTATTCGAATGTACACTCGAAACTTCTCTAAGTAGACAAATCTTGTTTATGAGGCCTAGACTTCAAAATTTGGCTAAAATATTAAGATCATGTGGGTCTATAGACCAACATGTCCTGATCATTAGCATGTTTCCGATAAAAATAGACCTGTTGAGCTAAATTATAGTGTTTGAGTCTTTTTGAGTGTGTATTATTCGAATGTACACTCGAAACCTCTCTAAGTATAAAATCTTGTTTATGAGGCCTAGACTTCAAAATTTGGCTAAAATATTAAGATCATGTGGGTCTATAGACCAACATGTCCTGATCATTAGCATGTTTCCAATAAAAATAGACACCTGTTGAGCTAAATTATAGCGTTCGAGTCTTTTCGAGTGTGTATTATTCGAATGTACACTCGAAACTTCTCTAAGTAGAAAAATCTTGTTTATGAGGCCTAGACTTCAAAATTTGGCTAAAATATTAAGATCATGTGGGTCTATAGACCAACATGTCCTGATCATTAGCATGTTTCCGATAAAAATAGACACCTGTTGAGCTAAATTATAGCATTCGAGTCTTTTCGAGTGTGTATTATTCGAATGTACACTCGAAACTTCTCTAAGTAGAAAATATTGTTTATGAGGCCTAGACTTCAAAACTTGGCTAAAATATCAACATCATGTGGGTCTATAGACCAACATGTCCTGATAATTAGCATGTTTTCAATCAAAATAGACACCTCTTGAGCTAAATTAGCGTTCGAGTCTTTTCGAGTGTGTATTTTTCGAATGTACACCTGAAACTGCTCTAAGTAAGCAAATCTTGTTTATGAGGCCTAGACTTCAAAATTTAGCTAAAATATCAAGGTCATCTGGGTCTATAGACCAACATGTCCTGATCATTAGCATCTTTCCAATACAATAGACACTTGTTGAGCTAAATTATAGCGTTCGAGTATTTTCGAGTTTGTATTATTCGAATGTACACTCGAAACTACGGTAAGTAGAAAATTCGTGTTTATGAGGCCTAGCCTTCAAAACTTGGCTAACATATCAAGATCATGTGGGTCTATAGACCAACATGTCCTGATCATTAGCATGTTTTCAATCAAAATAGACACCTCTTGAATTAAATTATAGCGTTCGAGTCTTTTCGAGTGTGTATTTTTCGAATATACATTCGAAACTGCTCTAAGTAGACAATTCGTGTTTATGAGGCCTAGGCTTCAAAACTTGGCTAAAATATCAAGATTATGTTGGTCTATAGACCAACATGTCCTAATCATTAGAATGTTTCCAATAAGAATAGACACCTCTTGAGCTAAATTATAGCGTTCGAGTCTTTTCGAGTGTGTATTTTTCTAATGTACACTCGAAACTTCTCTAAGTAGAAAATCTTGTTTATGAGGCCTAGACTTCAAAATTTGGATAAAATATCAAGATCATGTGGGTCTATAGACCAACATGTCCTGATCATTAGCATGTTTCCAATAAAAATAGACACCTGTTGAGCTAAATTATAGCGTTCGAGTCTTTTCGAGTGTGTATTATTCGAATGTACACTCGAAACTTCTCTAAGTAGAAAAATCTTGTTTATGAAGCTTAGACTTCAAAATTTGGCTAAAATATTAAGATCAGGTGGGTCTATAGACCAACATGTCCTGATCATTAGCATGTTTCCGATAAAAATAGACACCTGTTGAGCTGAATTATAGCATTCGAGTCTTTTCGATTGTGTATTTTTAGAATGTACACTCGAAACTGCTCTAAGTAGAAAATTCGTGTTTATGAGGCCTAGGCTTCAAAACTTGGCTAAAATATCAAGATTATGTTGGTCAATAGACCAACATGATCTGTACATTAGCATGTTTCCAATAAAAATAGACACCTCTTGAGCTAAATTATAGCGTTCGAGTCTTTTCGTGTGTGTATTTTTCGAATGTACACTCGAAACTTCTCTAAGTAGAAAATCTTATTTATGAGGCCTAGACTTCAAAATTTGGCGGAATTATCAAGATCATGTGGGTCTATAGACCAACATGTCCTGATCATTAGCATGTTTCCAATAAAAATAGACACCTGTTGAGCTAAATTATAGCGTTCGAGTCTTTTCGAGTGTGTATTATTCGAATGTACACTCGAAACTGCTCTAAGTAGAAAATCTTGTTTATGAGGCCTAGACTTCAAAATTTGGATAAAATATCAAGATCATGTGGGTCTATAGACCAACATGTCCTGATCATTAGTATGTTTCCAATAAAAATAGACACCTGTTGAGCTAAATTATAGCGTTCGAGTCTTTTCGAGTGTGTATTATTCGAATGTACACTCGAAACTTCTCTAATTAAAAAATCTTATTTCTGAGGCCTAGACTTCAAAATTTGGATAAAATATCAAGATAATGTGGGTCTATAGACCAACATGTCCTGATCATTAGCATGTTTCCGATAAAAATAGACACCTGTTGAGCTGAATTATAGCTTTCGAGTCTTTTCGAGTGTGTATTTTTCGAATGTACACTCGAAACTTCTCTATGTAGAAAATATTGTTTATGAGGCCTAGACTTCAAAACTTGGCTAAAATATCAACATCATGTGGGTCTATAGGCCAACATGTCCTGATAATTAGCATGTTTTCAATCAAAATAGACACCTCTTGAGCTAAATTAGCGTTCGAGTCTTTTCGAGTGTGTATTTTTCGAATGTACACTCGAAACTGCTCTAAGTAAGCAAATCTTGTTTATGAGGCCTAGACTTCAAAATTTAGCTAAAATATCAAGGTCATCTGGGTCTATAGACCAACATGTCCTGATCATTAGCATGTTTGCAATAAAAATAGACACCTGTTGAGCTAAATTATAGCGTTCGAGTCTTTTCGAGTGTGTATTATTCGAATGTACACTCGAAACTGCTCTAAGTAGAAAATCTTGTTTATGAGGCCTAGACTTCAAAATTTGGATAAAATATAAAGATCATGTGGGTCTATAGACCAACATGTCCTGATCATTAGCATGTTTCCAATAAAAATAGACACCTGTTGAGCTAAATTATAGCGTTCGAGTCTTTTCGAGTGTGTATTATTCGAATGTACACTCGAAACTTCTCTAAGTAGAAAAATCTTGTTTATGAGGCCTAGACTTCAAAATTTGGCTAAATTATCAAGATCATGTGGGTCTATAGACCAACATGTCCTGATCATTAGCATGTTTCCAATAAAAATAGACACCTGTTGAGCTAAATTATAGCGTTCGAGTCTTTTCGAGTGTGTATTATTCGAATGTACACTCGAAACTGCTCTAAGTAGAAAATCTTGTTTATGAGGCCTAGACTTCAAAATTTTGATAAAATATCAAGATCATGTGGGTCTATAGACCAACATGTCCTGATCATTAGCATGTTTCAATAAAAATAGACACCTGTTGAGCTAAATTATAGCGTTCGAGTCTTTTCGAGTGTGTATTATTCGAATGTACACTCGAAACTTCTCTAAGTAGAAAAATCTTGTTTATGAGGCCTAGACTTCAAAATTTGGCTAAAATAACAAGATCATGTGGGTCTATAGACCAACATGTCCTGATCATTAGCATGTTTCCAATAAAAATAGACAACTGTTGAGCTAAATTATAGCGTTCGAGTCTTTTCGAGTGTGTATTATTCGAATGTACACTCGAAACTTCTCTAAGTAGAAAATCTTGTTTATGAGGCCTAGACTTCAAAATTTGGATAAAATATCAAGATCATGTGGGTCTATAGACCAACATGTCCTGATCATTAGCATGTTTCCAATAAAAATAGACACCTGTTGAGCTAAATTATAGCGTTCGAGTCTTTTCGATTGTGTATTATTCGAATGTACACTCGAAACTGCAGTAAGTAGAAAATTCGTGTTTATGAGGCCTAGCCTTCAAATCTTGGCTAACATATCAAGATCATGTGGGTCTATAGACCAACATGTCCTGATCATTAGCATGATTTCAATCAAAATAGACACCTCTTGAATTAAATTATAGCGTTCGAGTCTTTTCGAGTGTGTATTATTCGAATGTACACTCGAAACTTCTCTAAGTAGAAAATCTTGTTTATGAGGCCTAGACTTCAAAATTTGGATAAAATATCAAGATCATGTGGGTCTATAGACCAACATGTCCTGATCATTAGCATGTTTCCAATAAAAATAGACACCTGTTGAGCTAAATTATAGCGTTCGAGTCTTTTCGAGTGTGTATTATCTGAATGTACACTCGAAACTTCTCTAAGTAGAAAATATTGTTTATGAGGCCTAGACTTCAAAACTTGGCTAAAATATCAACATCATGTGGGTCTATAGACCAACATGTCCTGATAATTAGCATGTTTTCAATCAAAATAGACACCTCTTGAGCTAAATTATAGCGTTCGAGTCTTTTCGAGTGTGTATTTTTCGAATGTACACTCGAAACTGCTCTAAGTAAGCAAATCTTGTTTATGAGGCCTAGACTTCAAAATTTAGCTAAAATATCAAAGTCATCTGGGTCTATAGACCAACATGTCCTGATCATTAGCATCTTTCCAATAAAAATAGACACCTGTTGAGCTAAATTATAGCGTTCGAGTCTTTTCGAGTGTGTATTATTCGAATGTACACTCGAAACTTCTCTAAGTAGAAAATATTGTTTATGAGGCCTAGACTTCAAAACTTGGCTAAAATATCAACATCATGTGGGTCTATAGACCAACATGTCCTGATAATTAGCATGTTTTCAATCAAAATAGACACCTCTTGAGCTAAATTATAGCGTTCGAGTCTTTTCGAGTGTGTATTTTTCGAATGTACACTCGAAACTGCTCTAAGTAAGCAAATCTTATTTATGAGGCCTGGACTTCAAAATTTAGTTAAAATATCAAAATCATCTGGGTCTATAGACCAACATGTCCTGATCATTAGCATCTTTCCAATAAAAATAGACACCTGTTGAGCTAAATTATAGCGTTCGAGTCTTTTCGAGTGTGTATTATTCGAATGTACACTCGAAACTGCTCTAAGTAGAAAATTCGTGTTTATGAGGCCTAGGCTTCAAAACTTGGCTAAAATATCAAGATTATGTTGGTCTACAGACCAACATGTCCTGATCATTAGCATGTTTCCAATAAAAATAGACACCTCTTGAGCTAAATTATAGCGTTCGAGTCTTTTCGAGTGTGTATTATTCGAATGTACACTCGAAACTTCTCTAAGTAGAAAATCTTGTTTATGAGGCCTAGACTTCAAAATTTGGATAAAATATCAAGATCATGTGGGTCTATAGACCAACATGTCCTGATCATTAGCATGTTTTCAATCAAAATAGACACCGCTTGAATTAAATTATAGCGTTCGAGTCTTTTCGAGTGTGTATTATTCGAATGTACACTCGAAACTGCTCTAAGTAGAAAATCTTGTTTATGAGGCCTAGACTTCAAAATTTGGATAAAATATCAAGATCATGTGGGTCTATAGACCAACATGTCCTGATCATTAGCATGTTTCCAATAAAAATAGACACCTGTTGAGCTAAATTATAACGTTCGAGTCTTTTCGAGTGTGTATTATTCGAATGTACACTCGAAACTTCTCTAAGTAGAAAATTCGTGTTTATGAGGCCTAGGCTTCAAAATTTGGCTAAAATAACAAGATCATGTGGGTCTATAGACCAACATGTCCTGATCATTAGCATGTTTCCAATAAAAATAGACACCTGTTGAGCTAAATTATAGCGTTCGAGTCTTTTCGATTGTGTATTATTCGAATGTACACTCGAAACTGCTCTAAGTAGAAAATTCGTGTTTATGAGGCCTAGGCTTCAAAATTTGGCTAAAATAACAAGATCATGTGGGTCTATAGACCAACATGTCCTGATCATTAGCATGTTTCCAATAAAAATAGACACCTGTTGAGCTAAATTATAGCGTTCGAGTCTTTTCGAGTGTGTATTATTCGAATGTACAATCGAAACATCTTTAAGTAGAAAAATCTTATTTATGAGGCCTAGACTTCAAAATTTGGCTAAAATATCAAGGTCATCTGGGTCTATAGACCAACATGTCCTGATCATTAGCATCTTTCCAATAAAAATAGACACTTGTTGAGCTAAATTATAGCGTTCGAGTCTTTTCGAGTGTGTATTATTCGAATGTACACTCGAAACTGCGGTAAGTAGAAAATTCGTGTTTATGAGGCCTAGCCTTCAAATCTTGGCTAATATATCAAGATCATGTGGGTCTATAGACCAACATGTCCTGATCATTAGCATGTTTTCAATCAAAATAGACACCTCTCGAATTAAATTATAGCGTTCGAGTCTTTTCGAGTGTGTATTATTCGAATGTACACTCGAAACTTCTCTAAGTAGAAAATCTTGTTTATGAGGCCTAGACTTCAAAATTTGGATAAAATATCAAGATCATGTGGGTCTATAGACCAACATGTCCTGATCATTAGCGTGTTTCCAATAAAAATAGACACCTGTTGAGCTAAATTATAGCGTTCGAGTCTTTTCGAGTGTGTATTATTCGAATGTACACTCGAAACTGCGGTAAGTAGAAAATTCGTGTTTATGAGGCCTAGGCTTCAAAATTTGGCTAAAATAACAAGATCATGTGGGTCTATAGACCAACATGTCCTGATCATTAGCATGTTTTCAATAAAAATAGACACCTCTTGAATTAAATTATAGCGTTCGAGTCTTTTCGAGTGTGTATTATTCGAATGTACACTCGAAACTTCTCTAAGTAGAAAATCTTGTTTATGAGGCCTAGACTTCAAAATTTGGATAAAATATCAAGATCATGTGGGTCTATAGACCAACATGTCCTGATCATTAGCATGTTTCCAATAAAAATAGACACCTGTTGAGCTAAATTATAGCGTTCGAGTTTTTTCGAGTGTGTATTATTCGAATGTACACTCGAAACTTCTCTAAGTAGAAAATCTTGTTTATGAGGCCTAGACTTCAAAATTTGGATAAAATATCAAGATCATGTGGGTCTATAGACCAACATGTCCTGATCATTAGCATGTTTCCAATAAAAATAGACACCTGTTGAGCTAAATTATAGCGTTCGAGTCTTTTCGAGTGTGTATTATTCGAATGTACACTCGAAACTTCTCTAAGTAGAAAATTCGTGTTTATGAGGCCTAAGCTTCAAAATTTGGCTAAAATAACAAGATCATGTGGGTCTATAGACCAACATGTCCTGATCATTAGCATGTTTCCAATAAAAATAGACACCTGTTGAGCTAAATTATAGCGTTCGAGTCTTTTCGAGTGTGTATTATTCGAATGTACACTCGAAACTTCTCTAAGTAGAAAAATCTTATTTATGAGGCCTAGACTTCAAAATTTGGCTAAAATATCAAGGTCATCTGGGTCTATAGATCAACATGTCCTGATCATTAGCATCTTTCCAATAAAAATAGACACTTGTTGAGCTAAATTATAGCGTTCGAGTCTTTTCGAGTGTGTATTATTCGAATGTACACTCGAAACTGCTTTAAGTAGAAAATTCGTGTTTATGAGGCCTAGGCTTCAAAATTTGGCTAAAATAACAAGATCATGTGGGTCTATAGACCAACATGTCCTGATCATTAGCATGTTTCCAATAAAAATAGACACCTGTTGAGCTAAATTATAGCGTTCGAGTCTTTTCGAGTGTGTATTATTCGAATGTACACTCGAAACTGCTCTAAGTAGAAAATTCGTGTTTATGAGGCCTAGGCTTCAAAATTTGGCTAAAATAACAAGATCATGTGGGTCTATAGACCAACATGTCCTGATCATTAGCATGTTTCCAATAAAAATAGACACCTGTTGAGCTAAATTATAGCGTTCGAGTCTTTTCGAGTGTGTATTATTCGAATGTACACTTGAAACTTCTCTAAGTAGAAAAATCTTATTTATGAGGCCTAGACTTCAAAATTTGGCTAAAATATCAAGGTCATCTGGGTCTATAGACCAACATGTCCTGATCATTAGCATCTTTCCAATAAAAATAGACACTTGTTGAGCTAAATTATAGCGTTCGAGTCTTTTCGAGTGTGTATTATTCGAATGTACACTCGAAACTGCGGTAAGTAGAAAATTCTTGTTTATGAGGCCTAGCCTTCAAATCTTGGGTAACATATCAAGAACATGTGGGTCTATAGACCAACATGTCCTGATCATTAGCATGTTTTCAATCAAAATAGACACCGCTTGAATTAAATTATAGCGTTCGAGTCTTTTCGAGTGTGTATTATTCGAATGTACACTCGAAACTTCTCTAAGTAGAAAATTCGTGTTTATGAGGCCTAGGCTTCAAAATTTGGCTAAAATAACAAGATCATGTGGGTCTATAGACCAACATGTCCTGATCATTAGCATGTTTCCAATAAAAATAGACACTTGTTGAGCTAAATTATAGCGTTCGAGTCTTTTCGATTGTGTATTATTCGAATGTACACTCGAAACTGCTCTAAGTAGAAAATTCGTGTTTATGAGGGCTAGGCTTCAAAATTTGGCTAAAATAACAAGATCATGTGGGTCTATAGACCAACATGTCCTGATCATTAGCATGTTTTCAATAAAAATAGACACCTGTTGAGCTAAATTATAGCGTACGAGTCTTTTCGAGTGTGTATTATTCGAACGTACACTCGAAACTGCTCTAAGTAGAAAATTCGTGTTTATGAGGCCTAGGCTTCAAAATTTGGCTAAAATAACAAGATCATGTGGGTCTATAGACCAACATGTCCTGATCATTAGCATGTTTCCAATAAAAATAGACACCTGTTGAGCTAAATTATAGCGTTCGAGTCTTTTCGAGTGTGTATTATTCGAATGTACACTCGAAACTTCTGTAAGTAGAAAAATCTTATTTATGAGGCCTAGACTTAAAAATTTGGCTAAAATATCAAGGTCATCTGAGTCTATAGACCAACATGTCCTGATCATTAGCATCTTTCCAATAAAAATAGACACTTGTTGAGCTAAATTATAGCGTTCGAGTCTTTTCGAGTGTGTATTATTCGAATGTACACTCGAAACTGCGGTAAGTAGAAAATTCTTGTTTATGAGGCCTAGCCTTCAAATCTTGGCTAACATATCAAGAACATGTGGGTCTATAGACCAACATGTCCTGATCATTAGCATGTTTTCAATCAAAATAGACACCGCTTGAATTAAATTATAGCGTTCGAGTCTTTTCGAGTGTGTATTATTCGAATGTACACTTGAAACTTCTCTAAGTAGAAAAATCTTATTTATGAGGCCTAGACTTCAAAATTTGGCTAAAATATCAAGGTCATCTGGGTCTATAGACCAACATGTCCTGATCATTAGCATCTTTCCAATAAAAATAGACACTTGTTGAGCTAAATTATAGCGTTCGAGTCTTTTCGAGTGTGTATTATTCGAATGTACACTCGAAACTGCGGTAAGTAGAAAATTCTTGTTTATGAGGCCTAGACTTCAAATCTTGGCTAACATATCAAGATCATGTGGGTCTATAGACCAACATGTCCTGATCATTAGCATGTTTTCAATCAAAATAGACACCGCTTGAATTAAATTATAGCGTTCGAGTCTTTTCGAGTGTGTATTATTCGAATGTACACTCGAAACTTCTCTAAGTAGAAAATCTTGTTTATGAGGCCTAGACTTCAAAATTTGGATAAAATATCAAGATCATGTGGGTCTATAGACCAACATGTCCTGATCATTAGCATGTTTCCAATAAAAATAGACACATGTTGAGCTAAATTATAGCGTTCGAGTCTTTTCGAGTGTGTATTATTCGAATGTACACTCGAAACTGCGGTAAGTAGAAAATTCTTGTTTATGAGGCCTAGCCTTCAAATCTTGGCAAACATATCAAGATCATGTGGGTCTATAGACCAACATGTCCTGATCATTAGCATGTTTTCAATCAAAATAGACACCGCTTGAATTAAATTATAGCGTTCGAGTCTTTTCGAGTGTGTATTATTCGAATGTACACTCGAAACTTCTCTAAGTAGAAAATCTTGTTTATGAGGCCTAGACTTCAAAATTTGGATAAAATATCAAGATCATGTGGGTCTATAGACCAACATGTCCTGATCATTAGCATGTTTCCAATAAAAATAGAAACCTGTTGAGCTAAATTATAGCGTTCGAGTCTTTTCGAGTGTGTATTATTCGAATGTACACTCGAAACTTCTCTAAGTAGAAAATTCGTGTTTATGAGGCCTAGGCTTCAAAATTTGGCTAAAATAACAAGATCATGTGGGTCTATAGACCAACATGTCCTGATCATTAGCATGTTTCCAATAAAAATAGACACCTGTTGAGCTAAATTATAGCGTTCGAGTCTTTTCGAGTGTGTATTATTCGAATGTACACTCAAAACTGCTCTAAGTAGAAAATTCGTGTTTATTAGGCCTAGGCTTGAAAATTTGGCTAAAATAACAAGATCATGTGGGTCTATAGACCAACATGTCCTGATCATTAGCATGTTTCCAATAAAAATAGACACCTGTTGAGCTAAATTATAGCGTTCGAGTCTTTTCGAGTGTGTATTATTCGAATGTACACTCGAAACTTCTCTAAGTAGAAAAATCTTATTTATGAGGCCTAGACTTCAAAATTTGGCTAAAATATCAAGGTCATTTGGGTCTATAGACCAACATGTCCTGATCATTAGCATCTTTCCAATAAAAATAGACACTTGTTGAGCTAAATTATAGCGTTCGAGTCTTTTCGAGTGTGTATTATTCGAATGTACACTCGAAACTGCGGTAAGTAGAAAATTCGTGTTTATGAGGCCTAGCCTTCAAAAATTGGCTAACATATCAAGATCATGTGGGTCTATAGACCAACATGTCCTGATCATTAGCATGTTTCCAATAAAAATAGACACCTGTTGAGCTAAATTATAGCGTTCGAGTCTTTTCGAGTGTGTATTATTCGAAAGTACACTCGAAACTTCTCTAAGTAGAAAAATCTTGTTTATGAGGCCTAGACTTCAAAATTTGGCTAAAATATTAAGATCATGTGGGTCTGTAGACCAACATGTCCTGATCATTAGCATGTTTCCTATAAAAATAGACACCTGTTGAGCGAAATTATAGCATTCGAGTCTTTTCGAGTGTGTATTTTTCGAATGTACACTCGAAACTTCTCTAAGTAGAAAATATTGTTTATGAGGCCTAGACTTCAAAACTTGGCTAAAGTATCACCATCATGTGGATCTATAGACCAACATGTCCTGATAATTAGCATGTTTTCAATCAAAATAGACACCTCTTGAGCTAAATTAGCGTTCGAGTCTTTTCGAGTGTGTATTTTTCGAATGTACACTCGAAACTGCTCTAAGTAAGCAAATCTTGTTTATGAGGCCTAGACTTCAAAATTTAGCTAAAATATCAAGGTCATCTGGGTCTATAGACCAACATGTCCTGATCATTAGCATCTTTCCAATAAAAATAGACACTTGTTGAGCTAAATTATAGCGTTCGAGTCTTTTCGAGTGTGTATTATTCGAATGTACACTCGAAACTGCGGTAAGTAGAAAATTCGTGTTTATGAGGCCCAGCCTTCAAAACTTGGCTAACATATCAAGATCATGTGGGTCTATAGACTAACATGTCCTGATTTTTAGCATGTTTTCAATCAAAATAGACACCTCTTGAATTAAATTATAGCGTTCGAGTCTTTTCGAGTGTGTATTATTCGAATGTACACTCGAAACTTCTCTGAGTAGAAAAATCTTGTTTATGAGGCCTAGACTTCAAAATTTGGCTAAAATATTAAGATCATGTGGGTCTATAGACCAACATGTCATGATCAGTAGCATTTTTCCGATAAAAATTGACACCTGTTGAGCTAAATTATAGCATTCGAGTCTTTTCGAGTGTGTATTTTTCGAATGTACACTCGAAACTTCTCTAAGTAGAAAATATTGTTTATGAGGCCTAGACATCAAAACTTGGCTAAAATATCAACATCATGTGGGTCTATAGACCAACATGTCCTGATAATTAACATGTTTTCAATCAAAATAGACACCTCTTGAGCTAAATTAGCGTTCGAGTCTTTTCGAGTGTGTATTTTTCGAATGTACACTCGAAACTGCTCTAAGTAAGCAAATCTTGTTTATGAGGCCTAGAGTTCAAAATTTAGCTAAAATATCAAGGTCATCTGGGTCTATAGACCAACATGTCCTGATCATTAGCATCTTTCCAATAAAAATAGACACTTGTTGAGCTAAATTATAGCGTTCGAGTCTTTTCGAGTGTGTATTATTCGAATGTACACTCGAAACTGCGGTAAGTAGAAAATTTGTTTTTATGAGGCCTAGCCTTCAAAAATTGGCTAACATATTAAGATCATGTGGGTCTATAGACCAACATGTCCTAATCATTAGCATGTTTTCAATCAAAATAGACACCTGTTGAGCTGAATTATAGCGTTCGAGTCTTTTCGATTGTGTATTATTCGAATGTACACTCGAAACTGCTCTACGTAGAAAATCTTGTTTATGAGGCCTAGACTTCAAAATTTAGCTAAAATATCAAGGTCATCTGGGTCTATAGACTAACATGTCCTGATCATTAGCATCTTTCCAATAAAAATAGACACTTGTTTAGCTAAATTATAGCGCTCGAGTCTTTTCGAGTGTGTATTATTCGAATGTACACTCGAAACTGCTCTAAGTAGAAAATCTTGTTTATGAGGCATAGACTTCAAAATTTGGATAAAATATCAAGATCATGTGGGTCTATAGACCAACATGTCCTGATCATTAGCATGTTTCCAATAAAAATAGACACCTGTTGAGCTAAATTATAGCGATCGAGTCTTTTCGAGTGTGTATTATTCGAATGTACACTCGAAACTTCTCTAAGTAGAAAAATCTTGTTTATGAGGCCTAGACTTCAAAATTTGGCTAAAATATTAAGATCATGTGGGTCTATAGACCAACATGTCCTGATCATTAGCATATTTCCGATAAAAATAGACACCTGTTGAGCTGAATTATAGCGTTCGAGTGTTTTCGATTGTGTATTATTCGAATGTACACTCGAAACTGCTCTAAGTAGAAAATTCATCTTTATGAGGCCTAGGATTCAAAACTTGGCTAAAATATCAAGATCATGTTGGTCTTTAGACCAACATGTCCTGATCTTTAGCATGTTTCCAATAAAAATAGACACCTGTTGAGCTAAATTATAGCGTTCGAGTCTTTTCGAGTGTGTATTATTCGAATGTACACTCGAAACTGCGGTAAGTAGAAAATTCGTGTTTATGAGGCCTAGCCTTCAAAAATTGGCTAACATATTAAGATCATGTGGGTCTATAGACCAACATGTCCTAATCATTAGCATGTTTTCAAACAAAATAGACACCTGTTGAGCTGAATTATAGCGTTCGAGTCTTTTCGATTGTGTATTATTCGAATGTACACTCGAAACTGCTCTAAGTAGAAAGTTCGTGTTTATGAGGCCTAGGATTCAAAACTTGGCTAAAATATCAAGATTATGTTGGTCTATAGACCAACATGTACTGATCATTAGCATGTTTCCAATAAAAATAGACACCTCTTGAGCTAAATTATAGCGTTCGAGTCTTTTCGTTTGTGTATTTTTGGAATGTACACTCGAAACTTCTCTAAGTAGAAAATCTTATTTATGAGGCCTAGACTTCAAAATTTGGCTTAATTATCAAGATCATGTGGGTCTATAGACCAACATGTCCTGATCAATAGCATGTTTTCAATCAAAATAGACACCTCTTGAGCTAAATTAGCGTTCGAGTCTTTTCGAGTGTGTATTTTTCGAATGTACACTCGAAACTGCTCTAAGTAAGCAAATCTTGTTTATGAGGCCTAGACTTCAAAATTTAGCTAAAATATCAAGGTCATCTGGGTCTATAGACCAACATGTCCTGATCATTAGCATCTTTCCAATAAAAATAGACACTTGTTGAGCTAAATTATAGCGTTCGAGTCTTTCGAGTGTGTATTATTCGAATGTACACTCGAAACTGCGGTAAATAGAAAATTCGTGTTTATGAGGCCTAGCCTTCAAAACTTGGCTAACATATCAAGATCATGTGGGTCTATAGACCAACATGTCCTGATCATTAGCATGTTTTCAATCAAAATAGACACCTCTTGAATTAAATTATAGCGTTCGAGTCTTTTCGAGTGTGTATTTTTCGAATGTACACTCGAAACTGCTCTAAGTAAGCAAATCTTGTTTATGAGGCCTAGACTTCAAAATTTAGCTAAAATATCAAGGTCATCTGGGTCTATAGACCAACATGTCCTGATCATTAGCATCTTTCCAATAAAAATAGACACTTAATTAGCTAATTTATAGCGTTCGAGTCTTTTCGAGTGTGTATTATTCGAATGTACACTCGAAACTGCGGTAAGTAGAAAATTCGTGTTTATGAGGCCTAGCCTTCAAAAATTGGCTAACATATTAAGATCATGTGGGTCTATAGACCAACATGTCCTAATCATTAGCATGTTTTCAATCAAAATAGACACCTGTTGAGCTGAATTATAGCGTTCGAGTCTTTTCGATTGTGTATTATTCGAATGTACACTCGAAACTGCTCTACGTAGAAAATCTTGTTTATGAGGCCTAGACTTCAAAATTTAGCTAAAATATCAAGGTCATCTGGGTCTATAGACCAACATGTCCATATCATTAGCATCTTTCCAATAAAAATAGACACTTGTTGAGCTAAATTATAGCGTTCGAGTCTTTTCGAGTGTGTATTATTCGAATGTACACTCGAAACTGCGGTAAGTAGAAAATTCGTGTTTATGAGGCCTAGCCTTCAAAAATTGGCTAACATATTAAGATCATGTGGGTCTATAGACCAACATGTCCTAATCATTAGCATGTTTTCAATCAAAATAGACACCTGTTGAGCTGAATTATAGTGTTCGAGTCTTTTCGATTGTGTATTATTCGAATGTACACTCGAAACTGCTCTAAGTAGAAAGTTCGTGTTTATGAGGCCTAGGCTTCAAAACTTGGCTAAAATATCAAGATTATGTTGGTCTATAGACCAACATGTCCTGATCATTAGCATGTTTTCAATAAAAATAGACACCTCTTGAGCTAAATTATAGCGTTCGAGTCTTTTCGTGTGTGTATTTTTGGAATGTACACTCGAAACTTCTCTAAGTAGAAAATCTTATTTATGAGGCCTAGACTTCAAAATTTGGCTAAATTATCAAGATCATGTGGTTCTATAGACCAACATGTCCTAATCATTAGCATGTTTTCAATCAAAATAGACACCTGTTGAGCTGAATTATAGCGTTCGAGTCTTTTCGATTGTGTATTATTCGAATGTACACTCGAAACTGCTCTACGTAGAAAATCTTGTTTATGAGGCCTAGACTTCAAAATTTAGATAAAATATCAAGGTCATCTGGGTCTATAGACCAACATGTCCTGATCATTAGCATCTTTCCAATAAAAATAGACACTTGTTGAGCTAAATTATAGCGTTCGAGTCTTTTCGAGTGTGTATTATTCGAATGTACACTCAAAACTGCGGTAAGTAGAAAATTTGTTTTTATGAGGCCTAGCCTTCAAAAATTGGCTAACATATTAAGATCATGTGGGTCTATAGACCAACATGTCCTAATCATTAGCATGTTTTCAATCAAAATAGACACCTGTTGAGCTGAATTACAGCGTTCGAGTCTTTTCGATTGTGTATTATTCGAATGTACACTCGAAACTGCTCTACGTAGAAAATCTTGTTTATGAGGCCTAGACTTCAAAATTTAGCTAAAATATCAAGGTCATCTGGGTCTATAGACCAACATGTCCTGATCATTAGCATCTTTCCAATAAAAATAGACACTTGTTGAGCTAAATTATAGCGTTCGAGTCTTTTCGAGTGTGTATTATTCGAATGTACACTCGAAACTGCGGTAAGTAGAAAATTCGTGTTTATGAGGCCTAGCCTTCAAAAATTGGCTAACATATTTAGATCATGTGGGTCTATAGACCAACATGTCCTAATCATTAGCATGTTTTCAATCAAAATAGACACCTGTTGAGCTGAATTATAGCGTTCGAGTCTTTTCGATTGTGTATTATTCGAATGTACACTCGAAACTGCTCTACGTAGAAAATCTTGTTTATGAGGCCTAGACTTCAAAATTTAGCTAAAATATCAAGGTCATCTGGGTCTATAGAATAACATGTCCTGATCATTAGCATCTTTCCAATAAAAATAGACACTTGTTTAGCTAAATTATAGCGCTCGAGTCTTTTCGAGTGTGTATTATTCGAATGTACACTCGAAACTGCTCTAAGTAGAAACTCTTGTTTATGAGGCATAGACTTCAAAATTTGGATAAAATATCAAGATCATGTGGGTCTATAGACCAACATGTCCTGATCATTAGCATGTTTCCAATAAAAATAGACACCTGTTGAGCTAAATTATAGCGATCGAGTCTTTTCGAGTGTGTATTATTCGAATGTACACTCGAAACTTCTCTAAGTAGAAAAATCTTGTTTATGAGGCCTAGACTTCAAAATTTGGCTAATATATTAAGATCATGTGGGTCTATAGACCAACATGTCCTGATCATTAGCATATTTCCGATAAAAATAGACAACTGTTGAGCTGAATTATAGCGTTCGAGTGTTTTCGATTGTGTATTATTCGAATGTACACTCGAAACTGCTCTAAGTAGAAAATTCGTCTTTATGAGGCCTAGGATTCAAAACTTGGCTAAAATATCAAGATCATGTTGGTCTTTAGACCAACATGTCCTGATCTTTAGCATGTTTCCAATAAAAATAGACACCTGTTGAGCTAAATTATAGCGTTCGAGTCTTTTCGAGTGTGTATTATTCGAATGTACACTCGAAACTGCGGTAAGTAGAAAATTCGTGTTTATGAGGCCTAGCCTTCAAAAATTGGCTAACATATTAAGATCATGTGGGTCTATAGACCAACATGTCCTGATAATTAGCATGTTTTATAACAAAATAGACACCTCTTGAGCTAAATTAGCGTTCGAGTCTTTTCGAGTGTGTATTTTTCGAATGTACACTCGAAACTGCTCTAAGTAAGCAAATCTTGTTTATGAGGCATAGACTTCAAAATTTAGCTAAAATATCAAGGTCATCTGGGTCTATAGACCAACATGTCCTGATCATTAGCATCTTTCCAATAAAAATAGACACTTGTTGAGCTAAATTATAGCGTTCGAGTCTTTTCGAGTGTGTATTATTCGAATGTACACTCGAAACTGCGGTAAGTAGAAAATTCGTGTTTATGAGGCCTAGCCTTCAAAAATTGGCTAACATATTAAGATCATGTGGGTCTATAGACCAACATGTCCAGATCATTAGCATCTTTCCAATAAAAATAGACACTTGTTGAGCTAAATTATAGCGTTCGAGTCTTTTCGAGTGTGTATTATTCGAATGTACACTCGAAACTGCGGTAAGTAGAAAATTCGTGTTTATGAGGCCTAGCCTTCAAAAATTGGCTAACATATTAAGATCATGTGGGTCTATAGACCAACATGTCCTAATCATTAGCATGTTTTCAATCAAAATAGACACCTGTTGAGCTGAATTATAGCGTTCGAGTCTTTTCGATTGTGTATTATTCGAATGTACACTCGAAACTGCTCTACGTAGAAAATCTTGTTTATGAGGCCTAGACTTCAAAATTTAGCTAAAATATCAAGGTCATCTGGGTCTATAGACCAACATGTCCTGATCATTAGCATCTTTCCAATAAAAATAGACACTTGTTGAGCTAAATTATAGCGTTCGAGTCTTTTCGAATGTGTATTATTCGAATGTACACTCGAAACTGCAGTAAGTAGAAAATTCGTGTTTATGAGGCCTAGCCTTCAAATCTTAGCTAACATATCAATATCATGTGGGTCTATAGACCAACATGTCCTGATCATTAGCATGTTTTCAATCAAAATAGACACCTCGTGAATTAAATTATAGCGTTCGAGTTTTTCGAGTGTGTATTTTTCGAATGTACATTCGAAACTGCTCTAAGTAGAAAAATCTTATTTATGAGGCCTAGACTTCAAAATTTGGCTAAAATATCAAGGTCATCTGGGTCTATAGACCAACATGTCCTAATCATTAGCATCTTTCCAATAAAAATAGACACTTGTTGAGCTAAATTACAGCGTTCGAGTCTTTTCGAGTGTGTATTATTCGAATGTACACTCGAAACTGCGGTAAGTAGAAAATTCGTGTTTATGAGGCCTAGCCTTCAAATCTTGGCTAACATATCAAGATCATGTGGGTCTATAGACCAACATGTCCTGATCATTAGCATGTTTTCAATCAAAATAGACATCTCTTGAATTAAATTATAGCGTTCGAGTCTTTTCGAGTGTGTATTATTCGAATGTACACTCGAAACTTCTCTAAGTAGAAAATCTTGTTTATGAGGCCTAGACTTCAAAATTTGGATAAAATATCAAGATCATGTGGGTCTATAGACCAACATGTCCTGATCATTAGCATGTTTCCAATAAAAATAGACACTTGTTGAGCTAAATTATAGCGTTCGAGTCTTTTCGAGTGTCTATTATTCGAATGTACACTCGAAACTTCTCTAAGTAGAAAATTCGTGTTTATGAGGCCTAGGCTTAAAAATTTGGATAAAATAACAAGATCATGTGGGTCTATAGACCAACATGTCCTGATCATTAGCATGTTTCCAATAAAAATAGACACCTGTTGAGCTAAATTATAGCGTTCGAGTCTTTTCGATTGTGTATTATTCGAATGTACACTCGTAACTGCTATAAGTAGAAAATTCGTGTTTATGAGGCCTAGGCTTCAAAATTTGGCTAAAATAACAAGATCATGTGGGTCTATAGACCAACATGTCCTGATCATTAGCATGTTTCCAATAAAAATAGACACCTGTTGAGCTAAATTATAGCGTTCGAGTCTTTTCGAGTGTGTATTATTCGAATGTACACTCGAAACTGCTCAAAGTAGAAAATTCGTGTTTATGAGGCCTAGGCTTCAAAATTTGGCTAAAATAACAAGATCATGTGGGTCTATAGACCAACATGTCCTGATCATTAGCATGTTTCCAATAAAAATAGACACCTGTTGAGCTAAATTATAGCGTTCGAGTCTTTTCGAGTGTGTATTATTTGAATGTACACTCGAAACTTCTCTAAGTAGAAAATTCGTGTTTATGAGGCCTAGGATTCAAAATTTGGCTAAAATAACAAGATCATGTGGGTCTATAGACCAACATGTCCTGATCATTAGCATGTTTCCAATAAAAATAGACACCTGTTGAGCTAAATTATAGCGTTCGAGTCTTTTCGAGTGTGTATTATTTTAATGTACACTCGAAACTGCTCTAAGTAGAAAATTCGTGTTTATGAGGCCTAGGCTTCAAAATTTGGCTAAAATAACAAGATCATGTGGGTCTATAGACCAACATGTCCTGATCATTAGCATGTTTCCAATAAAAATAGACACCTGTTGAGCTAAATTATAGCGTTCGAGTCTTTTCGAGTGTGTATTATTCGAATGTACACTCGAAACTGCTCTAAGTAGAAAAATCTTGCATATGAGGCCTAGACTTCAAAATTTGGCTAAAATATTAAGATTATGTGGGTCTATAGACCAACATGTCCTGATCATTAGCATGTTACCAATAAAAATAGACACTTGTTGAGCTAAATTATAGCGTTCGAGTCTTTTCGAGTGTGTATTATTCGAATGTACACTCGAAACTGCTCTAAGTAGAAAATTCGTGTTTATGAGGCCTAGGCTTCAAAATTTGGCTAAAATAACAAGATCATGTGGGTCTATAGACCAACATGTCCTGATCATTAGCATGTTTCCAATAAAAATAGACACCTGTTGAGCTAAATTATAGCGTTCGAGTCTTTTCGAGTGTGTATTATTCGAATGTACACTCGAAACTTCTCTAAGTAGAAAATTCGTGTTTATGAGGCCTAGGCTTCAAAATTTGGCTAAAATAACAAGATCATGTGGGTCTATGGACCAACATGTCCTGATCATTAGCATGTTTCCAATAAAAATAGACACATGTTGAGCTAAATTATAGCGTTCGAGTCTTTTCGAGTGTGTATTATTTGAATGTACACTCGAAACTGCTCTAAGTAGAAAATTCGTGTTTATGAGGCCTAGGCTTCAAAATTTGGCTAAAATAACAAGATCATGTGGGTCTATAGACCAACATGTCCTGATCATTAGCATGTTTCCAATAAAAATAGACACCTATTGAGCTAAATTATAGCGTTCGAGTCTTTTCGAGTGTGTATTATTCGAATGTACACTCGAAACTTCTCTAAGTAGAAAATTCGTGTTTATGAGGCCTAGGCTTCAAAATTTGGCTAAAATAACAAGATCATGTGGGTCTATGGACCAACATGTCCTGATCATTAGCATGTTTCCAATAAAAATAGACACCTGTTGAGCTAAATTATAGCGTTCGAGTCTTTTCGAGTGTGTATTATTCGAATGTACACTCGAAACTGCGGTAAGTAGAAAATTCGTGTTTATGAGGCCTAGCCTTCAAATCTTGGCTAACATATCAAGATCATGTGGGTCTATAGACCAACATGTCCTGATCATTAGCATGTTTCCAATAAAAATAGACACCTGTTGATCTAAATTATAGCGTTCGAGTCTTTTCGAGTGTGTATTATTCGAATGTACACTCGAAACTTCTCTAAGTAGAAAAATCTTGTTTATGAGGCCTAGACTTCAAAATTTGGCTAAAATAACAAGATCATGTGGGTCTATAGACCAACATGTCCTGATCATTAGCATGTTTCCAATAAAAATAGACACCTGTTGAGCTAAATTATAGCGTTCGAGTCTTTTCGAGTGTGTATTATTTGAATGTACACTCGAAACTTCTCTAAGTAGAAAATATTGTTTATGAGGCCTAGACTTCAAAACTTGGCTAAAATATCAACATCATGTGGGTCTATAGACCAACATGTCCTGATAATTAGCATGTTTTCAATCAAAATAGACACCTCTTGAGCTAAATTATAGCGTTCGAGTCTTTTCGAGTGTGTATTTTTCGAATGTACACTCGAAACTGCTCTAAGTAAGCAAATCTTGTTTATGAGGCCTAGACTTCAAAATTTAGCTTAACTATCAAGGTCATCTGGGTCTATAGACCAACATGTCCTGATCATTAGCATCTTTCCAATAAAAATAGACACTTGTTGAGCTAAATTATAGCGTTCGAGTCTTTTCGAGTGTGTATTATTCGAATGTACACTCGAAACTGCGGTAAGTAGAAAATTCGTGTTTATGAGGCCTAGCCTTCAAAACTTACCTAACATATCAAGATCATGTGGGTCTATAGACCAACATGTCCTGATCACTAGCATGTTTTCAATCAAAATAGACACCTCTTGAATTAAATTATAGCGTTCGAGTCTTTTCGAGTGTGTATTTTTCGAATGCACATTAGAAACTGCTCTAAGTAGAAAATCTTATTTATGAGGCCTAGACTTCAAAATTTGGCTAAAATAACAAGATCATGTGGGTCTATAGACCAACATGTCCTGATCATTAGCATGTTTCCAATAAAAATAGACACCTGTTGAGCTAAATTATAGCGTTCGAGTCTTTTCGAGTGTGTATTATTTGAATGTACACTCAAAACTTCTCTAAGTAGAAAATATTGTTTATGAGGCCTAGACTTCAAAACTTGGATAAAATATCAACATCATGTGGGTCTATAGACCAACATGTCCTGATAATTAGCATGTTTTCAATCAAAATAAACACCTCTTGAGCTAAATTATAGCGTTCGAGTATTTTCGAGTGTGTATTTTTCGAATGTACACTCGAAACTGCTCTAAGTAAGCAAATCTTGTTTATGAGGCCTAGACTTCAAAATTTAGCTAAAATATCAAGGTCATCTGGGTCTATAGACCAACATGTCCTGATCATTAGCATCTTTCCAATAAAAATAGACACTTGTTGAGCTAAATTATAGCGTTCGAGTCTTTTCGAGTGTGTATTATTCGAATGTACACTCGAAACTTCTCTAAGTAGAAAATTCGTCTTTATGAGGCCTAGCCTTCAAAACTTGGCTAACATATCAAGATCATGTGGGTCTATAGACCAACATGTCCTGATTACTAGCATGTTTTCAATCAAAATAGACACCTCTTGAATTAAATTATAGCGTTCGAGTCTTTTCGAGTGTGTATTTTTCGAATGCACATTCGAAACTGCTCTAAGTAGAAAATCTTGTTTATGAGGCCTAGACTTCAAAATTTGGATAAAATATCAAGATTTTGTGGGTCTATAGACCAACATGTCCTGATCATTAGCATGTTTCCAATAAAAATAGACACATGTTGAGCTAAATTATAGCGTTCGAGTCTTTTCGAGTGTGTATTATTCGAATGTACACTCGAAACTGGTCTAAGTAGAAAATCTTGTTTATGAGGCCTAGACTTCAAAATTTGGATAAAATATCAAGATCATGTGGGTCTATACACCAACATGTCCTGATCATTAGCATGTTTCCGATAAAAATAGACACCTGTTGAGCTAAATTATAGCATTCGAGTCTTTTCGAGTGTGTATCTTTCGAATGTACACTCGAAACTTCTCTAAGTAGAAAATATTGTTTTTGAGGCCTAGACTTCAAAACTTGGCTAAAATATCAACATCATGTGGGTCTATAGACCAACATGTCCTGATAATTAGCATGTTTTCAATCAAAATAGACACCTCTTGAGCTAAATTAGCGTTCGAGTCTTTTCGAGTGTGTATTTTTCGAATGTACACTCGAAACTGCTCTAAGTAAGCAAATCTTGTTTATGAGGCCTAGACTTCAAAATTTAGCTAAACTATCAAGGTCATCTGGGTCTATAGACCAACATGTCCTGATCATTAGCATCTTTCCAATAAAAATAGACACTTGTTGAGCTAAATTATAGCGTTCGAGTCTTTTCGAGTCTGTATTATTCGAATGTACACTCGAAACTGCGGTAAGTAGAAAATTCGTGTTTATGAGGCCTAGCCTTCAAAACTTGCCTAACATATCAAGATCATGTGGGTCTATAGACCAACATGTCCTGATCACTAGCATGTTTTCAATAAAAATAGAAACCTCTTGAATTAAATTATAGCGTTCGAGTCTTTTCGAGTGTGTATTTTTCGAATGCACATTAGAAACTGCTCTAAGTAGAAAATCTTATTTATGAGGCCTAGACTTCAAAATTTGGCTAAAATAACAAGATCATGTGGGTCTATAGACCAACATGTCCTGATCATTAGCATGTTTCCAATAAAAATAGACACCTGTTGAGCTAAATTATAGCGTTCGAGTCTTTTCGAGTGTGTATTATTTGAATGTACACTCGAAACTTCTCTAAGTAGAAAATTTGTGTTTATGAGGCCTAGGCTTCAAAATTTGGCTAAAATAACAAGATCATGTGGGTCTATAGACCAACATGTCCTGATCATTAGCATGTTTCCAATAAAAATAGACACCTGTTGAGCTAAATTATAGCGTTCGAGTCTTTTCGAGTGTGTATTATCCGAATGTACACTCGAAACTGCTCTAAGTAGAAAATTCGTGTTTATGAGGCCTAGGCTTCAAAATTTGGCTAAAATAACAAGATCATGTGGGTCTATAGACCAACATGTCCTGATCATTAGCATGTTTCCAATAAAAATAGACACCTGTTGAGCTAAATTATAGCGTTCGAGTCTTTTCGATTGTGTATTATTCGAATGTACACTCGAAACTGCTCTAAGTAGAAAAATCTTATTTATGAGGCCTAGACTTCAAAATTTG
This sequence comes from Papaver somniferum, assembly GCF_003573695.1. Classification (NCBI taxonomy): domain Eukaryota; kingdom Viridiplantae; phylum Streptophyta; class Magnoliopsida; order Ranunculales; family Papaveraceae; genus Papaver; species Papaver somniferum. The sequence continues at coordinate 240,250 of NW_020623711.1, forward strand.
GCTAAAATATCAAGGTCATCTGGGTCTATAGACCAACATGTCCTGATCATTAGCATCTTTCCAATAAAAATAGACACTTGTTGAGCTAAATTATAGCGTTCGAGTCTTTTCGAGTGTGTATTATTCGAATGTACACTCGAAACTGCGGTAAGTAGAAAATTCGTGTTTATGAGGCCTAGCCTTCAAATCTTGGCTAACATATCAAGATCATGTGGGTCTATAGACCAACATGTCCTGATCATTAGCATCTTTCCAATAAAAATAGACACCTGTTGAATTAAATTATAGCGTTCGAGTCTTTTCGAGTGTGTATTATTCGAATGTACACTCGAAACTTCTCTAAGTAGAAAATCTTGTTTATGAGGCCTAGACTTCAAAATTTGGATAAAATAACAAGATCATGTGGGTCTATAGACCAACATGTCCTGATCATTAGCATGTTTCCAATAAAAATAGACACCTGTTGAGCTAAATTATAGCGTTCGAGTCTTTTCGAGTGTGTATTATTCGAATGTACACTCGAAACTGCTCTAAATAGAAAATTCGTGTTTATGAGGCCTAGGCTTCAAAATTTGGCTAAAATAACAAGATCATGTGGGTCTATAGACCAACATGTCCTGATCATTAGCATGTTTCCAATAAAAATAGACACCTGTTGAGCTAAATTATAGTGTTCGAGTCTTTTCGAGTGTGTATTATTCGAATGTACACTCGAAACTGCTCTAAGTAGAAAATTCGTGATTATGAGGCCTAGGCTTCAAAATTTGGCTAAAATAACAAGATCATGTGGGTCTATGGACCAACATGTCCTGATCATTAGCATGTTTCCAATAAAAATAGACACCTGTTGAGCTAAATTATAGCGTTCGAGTCTTTTCGAGTGTGTATTATTCGAATGTACACTCGAAACTTCTCTAAGTAGAAAAATCTTATTTATGAGGCCTAGACTTCAAAATTTGGCTAAAATATCAAGGTCATCTGGGTCTATAGACCAACATGTCCTGATAATTAGCATCTTTCCAATAAAAATAGACACTTGTTGAGCTAAATTATAGCGTTCGTGTCTTTTCGAGTGTGTATTATTCGAATGTACACTCGAAACTGCGGTAAGTAGAAAATTCGTGTTTATGAGGCCTAGCCTTCAAATCTTGGCTAAAATAACAAGATCATGTGGGTCTATAGACCAACATGTCATGATCATTAGCATGTTTTCAACCAAAATAGACACCTCTTGAATTAAATTATAGCGTTCGAGTCTTTTCGAGTGTGTATTATTCGAATGTACACTCGAAACTTCTCTAAGTAGAAAATCTTGTTTATGAGGCCTAGACTTCAAAATTTGGATAAAATATCAAGATCATGGGGGTCTATAGACCAACATGTCCTGATCATTAGCATGTTTCCAATAAAAATAGACACCTGTTGAGCTAAATTATAGCGTTCGAGTCTTTTCGAGTGTGTATTATTCGAATGTACACTCGAAACTGCTCTAAGTAAGCAAATCTTGTTTATGAGGCCTAGACTTCAAAATTTGGCTAAAATAACAAGATCATGTGGGTCTATAGACCAACATGTCCTGATCATTAGCATGTTTCCAATAAAAATAGACACCTGTTGAGCTAAATTATAGCGTTCGAGTCTTTTCGAGTGTGTATTATTCGAATGTACACTCGAAACTTCTCTAAGTAGAAAAATCTTATTTATGAGGCCTAGACTTAAAAATTTGGCTAAAATATCAAGGTCATATGGGTCTATAGACCAACATGTCCTGATCATTAGCATCTTTCCAATAAAAATAGACACTTGTTGAGCTAAATTATAGCGTTCGAGTCTTTTCGAGTGTGTATTATTCGAATGTACACTCGAAACTGCGGTAAGTAGAAAATTCTTGTTTATGAGGCCTAGCCTTCAAATCTTGGCTAACTTATCAAGATCATGTGGGTCTATAGACCAACATGTTCTGATCATTAGTATGTTTTCAATCAAAATAGACACCTCTTGAATTAAATTATAGCGTTCGAGTCTTTTCGAGTGTGTATTATTCGAATGTACACTCGAAACTTCTCTAAGTAGAAAATCTTGTTTATGAGGCCTAGACTTCAAAATTTGGATAAAATATCAAGATCATGTGGGTCTATAGACCAACATGTCCTGATCATTAGCATCTTTCCAATAAAAATAGACACTTGTTGAGCTAAATTATAGCGTTCGTGTCTTTTCGAGTGTGTATTATTCGAATGTACACTCGAAACTGCGGTAAGTAGAAAATTCGTGTTTATGAGGCCTAGGCTTCAAAATTTGGCTAAAATAACAAGATCATGTGGGTCTATAGACCAACATGTCCTGATCATTAGCATGTTTCCAATAAAAATAGACACCTGTTGAGCTAAATTATAGCGTTCAAGTCTTTTCGATTGTGTATTATTCGAATGTACACTCGAAACTTCTCTAAGTAGAAAATCTTGTTTATGAGGCCTAGACTTCAAAATTTGGATAAAATATCAAGATCATGTGGGTCTATAGACCAACATGTCCTGATCATTAGCATGTTTCCAATAAAAATAGACACCTGTTGAGCTAAATTATAGCAAAGAGTCTTTTCGAGTGTGTATTATTCGAATGTACACTCGAAACTTCTCTAAGTAGAAAATTCGTGTTTATGAGGCCTAGGCTTCAAAATTTGGCTAAAATAACAAGATCATGTGGGTCTATAGACCAACATGTCCTGATCATTAGCATGTTTCCAATAAAAATAGACACCTGTTGAGCTAAATTATAGCGTTCGAGTCTTTTCGAGTGTGTATTATTCGAATGTACACTCGAAACTTCTCTAAGTAGAAAAATCTTATTTATGAGGCCTAGACTTCAAAATTTGGCTAAAATATCAAGGTCATCTGGGTCTATAGACCAACATGTCCTTATCATTAGCATCTTTCCAATAAAAATAGACACTTGTTGAGCTAAATTATAGCGTTCGAGTCTTTTCGAGTGTGTATTATTCGAATGTACACTCGAAACTGCGGTAAGTAGAAAATTCTTGTTTATGAGGCCTAGCCTTCAAATCTTGGCTAACATATCAAGATCATGTGGGTCTATAGACCAACATGTCCTGATCATTAGCATGTTTTCAATCAAAATAGACACCGCTTGAATTAAATTATAGCGTTCGAGTCTTTTCGAGTGTGTATTATTCGAATGTACACTCGAAACTTCTCTAAGTAGAAAATCTTGTTTATGAGGCCTAGACTTCAAAATTTGGATAAAATATCAAGATCATGTGGGTCTATAGACCAACATGTCCTGATCATTAGCATGTTTCCAATAAAAATAGACACTTGTTGAGCTAAATTATAGCGTTCGAGTCTTTTCGAGTGTGTATTATTCGAATGTACACTCGAAACTTATCTAAGTAGAAAATTCGTGTTTATGAGGCCTAGGCTTCAAAATTTGGCTAAAATAACAAGATCATGTGGGTCTATAGACCAACATGTCCTGATCATTAGCATGTTTCCAATAAAAATAGACACCTGTTGAGCTAAATTATAGCGTTCGAGTCTTTTCGATTGTGTATTATTCGAATGTACACTCGAAACTGCTCTAAGTAGAAAATTCGTGTTTATGAGGCCTAGGCTTCAAAATTTGGCTAAAATATCAAGGTTATCTGGGTCTATAGACCAACATGTCCTGATCATTAGCATCTTTCCAATAAAAATAGACACTTGTTGAGCTAAATTATAGCGTTCGAGTCTTTTCGAGTGTGTATTATCCGAATGTACACTCGAAACTGCGGTAAGTAGAAAATTCTTGTTTATGAGGCCTAGCCTTCAAATCTTGGCTAACATATCAAGATCATGTGGGTCTATAGACCAACATGTCCTGATCATTAGCATGTTTTCAATCAAAATAGACACCTCTTGAATTAAATTATAGCGTACGAGTCTTTTCGAGTGTGTATTATTCGAATGTACACTCGAAACTTCTCTAAGTAGAAAAATCTTATTTATGAGGCCTAGACTTAAAAATTTGGCTAAAATATCAAGGTCATCTGGGTCTATAGACCAACATGTCCTGATCATTAGCATCTTTCCAATAAAAATAGACACTTGTTGAGCTAAATTATAGCGTTCGAGTCTTTTCGAGTGTGTATTATTCGAATGTACACTCGAAACTGCGGTAAGTAAAAAATTCGTGTTTATGAGGCCTAGCCTTCAAATCTTGGCTAACATATCAAGATCATGTGGGTCTATAGACCAACATGTCCTGATCATTAGCATGTTTCCAATAAAAATAGACACCTGTTGAGCTAAATTATAGCGTTCGAGTCTTTTCGAGTGTGTATTATTCGAATGTACACTCGAAACTTCTCTAAGTAGAAAATTCGTGTTTATGAGGCCTAGGCTTCAAAATTTGGCTAAAATAACAAGATCATGTGGGTCTATGGACCAACATGTCCTGATCATTAGCATGTTTCCAATAAAAATAGACACCTGTTGAGCTAAATTATAGCGTTCGAGTCTTTTCGAGTGTGTATTATTCGAATGTACACTCGAAACTTCTCTAAGTGGAAAATTCGTGTTTATGAGGCCTAGGCTTCAAAATTTGGCTAAAATAACAAGATCATGTGGGTCTATAGACCAACATGTCCTGATCATTAGCATGTTTCCAATAAAAATAGACACTTGTTGAGCTAAATTATAGCGTTCGAGTCTTTTCGAGTGTGTATTATTCGAATGTACACTCGAAACTTCTCTAATTAGAAAATTCGTGTTAATGAGGCCTAGACTTCAAAATTTGGCTAAAATATCAAGGTCATCTGGGTCTATAGACCAACATGTCCTGATCATTAGCATCTTTCCAATAAAAATAGACACTTGTTGAGCTAAATTATAGTGTTCGAGTCTTTTCGAGTGTGTATTATTCGAATGTACACTCGAAACTTCTCTAAGTAGAAAATTCGTGTTAATGAGGCCTAGGCTTCAAAATTTGGCTAAAATAACAAGATCATGTGGGTCTATAGACCAACATGTCCTGATCATTAGCATGTTTCCAATAAAAATAGACACCTGTTGAGCTAAATTATAGCGTTCGAGTCTTTTCGATTGTGTATTATTCGAATGTACACTCGAAACTTCTCTAAACAGAAAATCTTGTTTATGAGGCCTAGGCTTCAAAATTTGGATAAAATATCAAGATCATGTGGGTCTATAAACCAACATGTCCTGATCATTAGCATGTTTCCAATAAAAATAGACACCTGTTGAGCTAAATTATAGCGTTCGAGTCTTTTCGAGTGTGTATTATTCGAATGTACACTCGAAACTTCTCTAAGTAGAAAATTCGTGTTAATGAGGCCTAGGCTTCAAAATTTGGCTAAAATAACAAGATCATGTGGGTCTATAGACCAACATGTCCTGATCATTAGCATGTTTCCAATAAAAATAGACACCTGTTGAGCTAAATTATAGCGTTCGAGTCTTTTCTAGTGTGTATTATTCGAATGTACACTCGAACTTCTCTAAGTAGAAAATTCGTGTTAATGAGGCCTAGGCTTCAAAATTTGGCTAAAATAACAAGATCATGTGGGTCTATAGACCAACATGTCCTGATCATTAGCATGTTTCCAATAAAAATAGACACCTGTTGAGCTAAATTATAGCGTTCGAGTCTTTTCGAGTGTGTATTATTCGAATGTACACTCGAAACTGCTCTAAGTAGAAAATTCGTGTTTATGAGGCCTAGGCTTCAAAATTTGGATAAAATAGCAAGATCATGTGGGTCTATAGACCAACATGTCCTGATCAGTAGCATGTTTCCAATAAAAATAGACACCTGTTGAGCTAAATTATAGCGTTCGAGTCTTTTCGATTGTGTATTATTCGAATGTACACTCGAAACTGCTCTAAGCAGAAAATCTTGTTTATGAGGCCTAGGCTTCAAAATTTGGATAAAATAGCAAGATCATGTGGGTCTATAGACCAACATGTCCTGATCATTAGCATGTTTCCAATAAAAATAGACACCTGTTGAGCTAAATTATAGCGTTCGAGTCTTTTCGAGTGTGTATTATTCGAATGTACACTCGAAACTTCGCTAAGTAGAAAAATCTTATTTATGAGGCCTAGACTTAAAAATTTGGCTAAAATATCAAGGTCATCTGGGTCTATAGACCAACATGTCCTGATCATTAGCATCTTTCCAATAAAAATAGACACTTGTTGAGCTAAATTATAGCGTTCGAGTCTTTTCGAGTGTGTATTATTCGAATGTACACTCGAAACTGCGGTAAGTAGAAAATTCGTGTTTATGAGGCCTAGCCTTCAAAAATTGGCTAACATATCAAGATCATGTGGGTCTATAGACCAACATGTCCTGATCATTAGCATGTTTCCAATAAAAATAGACACCTGTTGAGCTAAATTATAGCGTTCGAGTCTTTTCGAGTGTGTATTATTCGAAAGTACACTCGAAACTTCTCTAAGTAGAAAAATCTTGTTTATGAGGCCTAGACTTCAAAATTTGGCTAAAATATTAAGATCATGTGGGTCTGTAGACCAACATGTCCTGATCATTAGCATGTTTCCGATAAAAATAGACACCTGTTGAGCGAAATTATAGCATTCGAGTCTTTTCGAGTGTGTATTTTTCGAATGTACACTCGAAACTTCTCTAAGTAGAAAATATTGTTTATGAGGCCTAGACTTCAAAACTTGGCTAAAGTATCAGCATCATGTGGGTCTATAGACCAACATGTCCTGATAATTAGCATGTTTTCAATCAAAATAGACACCTCTTGAGCTAAATTAGCGTTCGAGTCTTTTCGAGTGTGTATTTTTCGAATGTACACTCGAAACTGCTCTAAGTAAGCAAATCTTGTTTATGAGGCCTAGACTTCAAAATTTAGCTAAAATATCAAGGTCATCTGGGTCTATAGACCAACATGTCCTGATCATTAGCATCTTTCCAATAAAAATAGACACTTAATTAGCTAATTTATAGCGTTCGAGTCTTTTCGAGTGTGTATTATTCGAATGTACACTCGAAACTGCGGTAAGTAGAAAATTCGTGTTTATGAGGCCTAGCCTTCAAAAATTGGCTAACATATTAAGATCATGTGGGTCTATAGACCAACATGTCCTAATCATTAGTATGTTTTCAATCAAAATAGACACCTGTTGAGCTGAATTATAGCGTTCGAGTCTTTTCGATTGTGTATTATTCGAATGTACACTCGAAACTGCTCTACGTAGAAAATCTTGTTTATGAGGCCTAGACTTCAAAATTTAGCTAAAATATCAAGGTCATCTGGGTCTATAGACCAACATGTCCAGATCATTAGCATCTTTCCAATAAAAATAGACACTTGTTGAGCTAAATTATAGCGTTCGAGTCTTTTCGAGTGTGTATTATTCGAATGTACACTCGAAACTGCGGTAAGTAGAAAATTCGTGTTTATGAGGCCTAGCCTTCAAAAATTGGCTAACATATCAAGATCATGTGGGTCTATAGACCAACATGTCCTGATCATTAGCATGTTTCCAATAAAAATAGACACCTGTTGAGCTAAATTATAGCGTTCGAGTCTTTTCGAGTGTGTATTATTCGAATGTACAATCGAAACTTCTCTAAGTAGAAAATCTTGTTTATGAGGCCTAGACTTCAAAATTTGGATAAAATATCAAGATCATGTGGGTCTATAGACCAACATGTCCTGATCATTAGCATGTTTCCAATAAAAATAGACACCTGTTGAGCTAAATTATAGCGTTCGAGTCTTTTCGATTGTGTATTATTCGAATGTACACTCGAAACTGCTCTAAGTAGAAAAGTCGTGTTTATGAGGCCTAGGCTTCAAAATTTGGCTAAAATAACAAGATCATGTGGGTCTATAGACCAACATGTCCTGATCATTAGCATGTTTCCAATAAAAATAGACACCTGTTGAGCTAAATTATAGCGTTCGAGTCTTTTCGAGTGTGTATTATTCGAATGTACACTCGAAACTGCTCTTAGTAGAAAATTCGTGTTTATGAGGCCTAGGCTTCAAAATTTGGCTAAAATAACAAGATCATGTGGGTCTATGGACCAACATGTCCTGATCATTAGCATGTTTCCAATAAAAATAGACAACTGTTGAGCTAAATTATAGCGTTCGAGTCTTTTCGATTGTGTATTATTCGAATGTACACTCGAAACTGCTCTAAGTAGAAAATTCGTGTTTATGAGGCCTAGGCTTCAAAATTTGGCTAAAATAACAAGATCATGTGGGTCTATAGACCAACATGTCCTGATCATTAGCATGTTTCCAATAAAAATAGACACCTGTTGAGCTAAATTATAGCGTTCGAGTCTTTTCGAGTGTGTATTATTTGAATGTACACTCGAAACTGCTCTAAGTAGAAAATTCGTATTTATGAGGGCTAGGCTTCAAAATTTGGATAAAATAACAAGATCATGTGGGTCTATAGACCAACATGTCCTGATAATTAGCATGTTTCCAATAAAAATAGACACTTGTTGAGCTAAATTATAGCGTTCGAGTCTTTTCGATTGTGTATTATTCGAATGTACACTCGAAACTGCTCTAAGTAGAAAATTCGTGTTTATGAGGGCTAGGCTTCAAAATTTGGCTAAAATAACAAGATCATGTGGGTCTATAGACCAACATGTCCTGATCATTAGCATGTTTCCAATAAAAATAGACACTTGTTGAGCTAAATTATAGCGTTCGAATCTTTTCGATTGTGTATTATTCGAATGTACACTCGAAACTGCTCTAAGTAGAAAATTCGTGTTTATGAGGCCTAGGCTTCAAAATTTGGCTAAAATAACAAGATCATGTGGGTCTATAGACCAACATGTCCTGATCATTAGCATGTTTCCAATAAAAATAGACACTTGTTGAGCTAAATTATAGCGTTCGAGTCTTTTCGAGTGTGTATTATCCGAATGTACACTCGAAACTGCGGTAAGTAGAAAATTCTTGTTTATGAGGCCTAGACTTCAAAATTTGGCTAAAATATCAAGATCATCTGGGTCTATAGACCAACATGTCCTGATCATTAGCATGTTTTCAATCAAAATAGACACCTGTTGAATTAAATTATAGCGTTCGAGTCTTTTCGAGTGTGTATTATTCGAATGTACACTCGAAACTTCTCTAAGTAGAAAATCTTGTTTATGAGGCCTAGACTTCAAAATTTGGATAAAATATCAAGATCATGTGGGTCTATAGACCAACATGTCCTGATCATTAGCATCTTTCCAATAAAAATAGACACCTGTTGAGCTAAATTATTGCGTTCGAGTCTTTTCGAGTGTGTATTATTCGAATGTACACTCGAAACTTCTCTAAGTAGAAAAATCGTGTTTATGAGGCCTAGGCTTCAAAATTTGGCTAAAATAACAAGATCATGTGGGTCTATAGACCAACATGTCCTGATCATTAGCATGTTTCCAATAAAAATAGACACATGTTGAGCTAAATTATAGCGTTCGAGTCTTTTCGAGTGTGTATTATTCGAATGTACACTCGAAACTGCTCTAAGTAGAAAATTCGTGTTTATGAGGCCTAGGCTTCAAAATTTGGCTAAAATAACAAGATCATGTGGGTCTATAGACCAACATGTCCTGATCATTAGCATGTTTCCAATAAAAATAGACACCTGTTGAGCTAAAGTATAGCGTTCGAGTCTTTTCGATTGTGTATTATTCGAATGTACACTCGAAACTGCTCTAAGTAGAAAATTCGTGTTTATGAGGCCTATGCTTCAAAATTTGGCTAAAATAACAAGATCATGTGGGTCTATAGACCAACATGTCCTGATCATTAGCATCTTTCCAATAAAAATAGACACTTGTTGAGCTAAATTATAGCGTTCGAGTCTTTTCGAGTGTGTATTATTCGAATGTACACTCGAAACTGCGGTAAGTAGAAAATTCTTGTTTATGAGGCCTAGCCTTCAAATCTTGGCTAACATATCAAGAACATGTGGGTCTATAGACCAACATGTCCTGATCATTAGCATGTTTTCAATCAAAATAGACACCGCTTGAATTAAATTATAGCGTTCGAGTCTTTTCGAGTGTGTATTATTCGAATGTACACTCGAAACTTCTCTAAGTAGAAAATCTTGTTTATGAGGCCTAGACTTCAAAATTTGGATAAAATATCAAGATCATGTGGGTCTATAGACCAACATTTCCTGATCATTAGCATGTTTCCAATAAAAATAGACACCTGTTGAGCTAAATTATAGCGTTCAAGTCTTTTCGAGTGTGTATTATTCGAATGTACACTCGAAACTTCTCTAAGTAGAAAATTCGTGTTTATGAGGGCTAGGCTTCAAAATTTGGCTAAAATATCAAGGTCATATGGGTCTATAGACCAACATGTCCTGATCATTAGCATGTTTCCAATAAAAATAGACACCTGTTGAGCTAAATTATAGCGTTCGAGTCTTTTCGATTGTGTATTATTCGAATGTACACTCGAAACTGCTCTAAGTAGAAAATTCGTGTTTATGAGGCCTAGGCTTCAAAATTTGGCTAAAATAACAAGATCATGTGGGTCTATAGACCAACATGTCCTGATCATTAGCATCTTTCCAATAAAAATAGACACTTGTTGAGCTAAATTATAGCGTTCGAGTCTTTTCGAGTGTGTATTATTCGAATGTACACTCGAAACTGCGGTAAGTAGAAAATTCTTGTTTATGAGGCCTAGCCTTCAAATCTTGGCTAACATATCAAGAACATGTGGGTCTATAGACCAACATGTCCTGATCATTAGCATGTTTTCAATCAAAATAGACACCCCTTGAATTAAATTATAGCGTTCGAGTCTTTTCGAGTGTGTATTATTCGAATGTACACTCGAAACTTCTCTAAGTAGAAAAATCTTATTTATGAGGCCTAGACTTCAAAATTTGGCTAAAATATCAAGGTCATCTGGGTCTATAGACCAACATGTCCTGATAATTAGCATCTTTCCAATAAAAATAGACACTTGTTGAGCTAAATTATAGCGTTCGTGTCTTTTCGAGTGTGTATTATTCGAATGTACACTCGAAACTGCTCTAAGTAGAAAATTCGTGTTTATGAGGCCTAGGCTTCAAAATTTGGCTGAAATAACAAGATCATGTGGGTCTATGGACCAACATGTCCTGATCATTAGCATGTTTCCAATAAAAATAGACACCTGTTGAGCTAAATTATAGCGTTCGAGTCTTTTCGAGTGTGTATTATTCGAATGTACACTCGAAACTTCTCTAAGTAGAAAAATTTTATTTATGAGGCCTAGACTTCAAAATTTGGCTAAATATCAAGGTCATATGGGTCTATAGACCAACATGTCCTGATCATTAGCATCTTTCCAATAAAAATAGACACTTGTTGAGCTAAATTATACCGTTCGAGTCTTTTCGAGTGTGTATTATTCGAATGTACACTCGAAACTGCTCTAAGTAGAAAATCTTGTTTATGAGGCCTAGCCTTCAAAACTTGGCTAACATATCAAGATCATGTGGGTCTATAGACCAACATGTCCTGATCATTAACATGTTTTCAATCAAAATAGACACCTCTTGAATTAAATTATAGCGTTCGAGTCTTTTCGAGTGTGTATTTTTCGAATGTACATTCGAAACTGCTCTAAGTAGAAAATCTTGTTTATGAGGCCTAGACTTCAAAATTTGGATAAAATATCAAGATCATATGGGTCTATAGACCAACATGTCCTGATCATTAGCATGTTTCCAATAAAAATAGACACCTGTTGAGCTAAATTATAGCGTTCGAGTCTTTTCGAGTGTGTATTATTCGAATGTACACTCAAAACTTCTCTAAGTAGAAAAATCTTATTTATGAGGCCTAGACTTCAAAATTTGGCTAAAATATCAAGGTCATCTGGGTCTATAGACCAACATGTCCTGATCATTAGCATCTTTCCAATAAAAATAGACACTTGTTGAGCTAAATTATAGCGTTCGAGTCTTTTGAGTGTGTATTATTCGAATGTACACTCGAAACTGCGGTAAGTAGAAAATTCGTGTTTATGAAGCCTAGCCTTCAAAACTTGGCTAACATATCAAGATCATGTGGGTCTATAGACCAACATGTCCTGATCATTAGCACGTTTTCAATCAAAATAGACACCTCTTGAATTAAATTATAGCGTTCGAGTTTTTTCGAGTGTGTATTTTTCGAATGTACATTCGAAACTGCTCTAAGTAGACAAATCTTGTTTATGAGGCCTAGACTTCAAAATTTGGCTAAAATATTAAGATCATGTGGGTCTATAGACCACCATGTCCTGATCATTAGCATGTTTCCGATCAAAATAGACCTGTTGAGCTAAATTATAGCGTTCGAGTCTTTTTGAGTGTGTATTATTCGAATGTACATTCGAAACTTCTCTAAGTAGACAAATCTTGTTTATGAGGCCTAGACTTCAAAATATGGCTAAAATATTAAGATCATGTGGGTCTATAGACCAACATGTCCTGATCATTAGCATGTTTCCGATAAAAATAGACCTGTTGATCTAAATTATAGTGTTCGAGTCTTTTCGAGTGTTTATTTTTCGAATGTAGACTCGAAACTGCTCTAAGTAAGCAAATCTTGTTTATGAGGCCTAGACTTCAAAATTTAGCTAAAATATCAAGGTCATCTGGGTCTATAGACCAACATGTCCTGATCATTAGCATCTTTCCAATAAAAATAGACACTTGTTGAGCTAAATTATAGCGTTCGAGTCTTTTCGAGTGTGTATTATTCGAATGTACACTCGAAACTGCGGTAAGTCAAAAATTCGTGTTTATGAGGCCTAGCCTTCAAAACTTGGCTAACATATCAAGATCATGTGGGTCTGTAGACCAACATGTCCTGATCATTGGCATGTTTTCAATCAAAAATGACACCTCTTGAATTAAATTATAGCGTTCGAGTCTTTTCGAGTGTGTATTTTTCGAATGTACATTCGAAACTGCTCTAAGTAGACAAATCTTGTTTATGAGGCCTAGACTTCAAAATTTGGCTAAAATATTAAGATCATGTGGGTCTATAGACCAACATGTCCTGATCATTAGCATGTTTCCGATAAAAATAGACTTGTTTAGCTAAATTATAGTGTTCGAGTCTTTTTGAGTGTGTATTATTCGAATGTACACTCGAAACTGCTCTAAGTAGAAAATCTTGTTTATGAGGCCTAGACTTCAAAATTTGGATAAAATATCAAGATCATGTGGGTCTATAGACAAACATGTCCTGATCATTAGCATGTTTCCGATAAAAATAGACACCTGTTGAGCTGAATTATAGCGTTCGAGTCTTTTCGATTGTGTATTATTCGAATGTACACTCGAAACTGCTCTAAGCAGAAAATTTGTGTTTATGAGGCCTAGACTTCAAAATTTGGCTAAATTATCAAGATCATGTGGGTCCATAGACCAACATGTCCTGATCATTAGCATGTTTCCAATAAAAATAGACACTTGTTGAGCTAAATTATAGCGTTCGAGTCTTTTCGAGTGTGTATTATTCGAATGTACACTCGAAACTTCTCTAAGTAGAAAAATCTTGTTTATGAGGCCTAGACTTCAAAATTTGGCTAAAATATCAAGATCATGTGGGTCTATAGACCAACATGTCATGATCATTAGCATGTTTGCAATTAAAATAGACACCTGTTGAGCTAAATTATAGCGTTCGAGTCTTTTCGAGTGTGTATTATTCAAATGTACATTCGAAACTGCTCTAAGTAGAAAATCTTGTTTATGAGGCCTAGACTTCAAAATTTGGATAAAATATCAAGATCATGTGGGTCTATAGACCAACATGTCCTGATCATTAGCATGTTTCCGATAAAAATAGACACCTGTTGAGCTGAATTATAGCGTTCGAGTCTTTTCGATTGTGTATTATTCGAATGTACACTCGAAACTGCTCTAAGTAGAAAATCTTGTTTATGAGGCCTAGACTTCAAAATTTGGCTAAAATATCAAGATCATGTGGGTCTATAGACCAACATGTCCTGATCATTAGCATGTTTCCAATACAAATTGACACCTGTTGAGCTAAATTATAGCGTTCGAGTCTTTTCGAGTGTGTATTATTCGAATGTACACTCGAAACTGCTCTAAGTAGAAAATCTTGTCTATGAGGCCTAGACTTCAAAATTTGGCTAAAATATTAAGATCATGTGGGTCTATAGACCAACATGTCCTGATCATTAGCATGTTTCCGATAAAAATAAACACCTGTTGAGCTGAATTATAGCGTTCGAGTCTTTTCGATTGTGTATTATTCGAATGTACACTCGAAACTGCTCTAAGTAGAAAAATCTTGTTTATGAGGCCTAGACTTCAAAATTTGGATAAAATATCAAGATCATGTGGGTCTATAGACCAACATGTCCTGATCATTAGCATGTTTCCAATAAAAATAGACACATGTTGAGCTAAATTATAGCGTTCGAGACTTTTCTAGTGTGTATTATTCGAATGTACACTCGAAACTGCTCTAAGTAGAAAATCTTGTTTATGAGGCATAGACTTCAAAATTTGGATAAAATATCAAGATCATGTGGGTCTATAGACCAACATGTCCTGATCATTAGCATGTTTCCAATAAAAATAGACACCTGTTGAGCTAAATTATAGCGATCGAGTCTTTTCGAGTGTGTATTATTCGAATGTACACTCGAAACTTCTCTAAGTAGAAAAATCTTGTTTATGAGGCCTAGACTTCAAAATTTGGCTAAAATATTAAGATCATGTGGGTCTATAGACCAACATGTCCTGATCATTAGCATATTTCCGATAAAAATAGACAACTGTTGAGCTGAATTATAGCGTTCGAGTGTTTTCGATTGTGTATTATTCGAATGTACACTCGAAACTGCTCTAAGTAGAAAATTCGTCTTTATGAGGCCTAGGATTCAAAACTTGGCTAAAATATCAAGATCATGTTGGTCTTTAGACCAACATGTCCTGATATTTAGCATGTTTCCAATAAATATAGACACCTGTTGAGCTAAATTATAGCGTTCGAGTCTTTTCGAGTGTGTATTATTCGAATGTACACTCGAAACTGCGGTAAGTAGAAAATTCGTGTTTATGAGGCCTAGCCTTCAAAAATTGGCTAACATATTAAGATCATGTGGGTCTATAGAGCAACATGTCCTAATCATTAGCATGTTTTCAATCAAAATAGACACCTGTTGAGCTGAATTATAGCGTTCGAGTCTTTTCGATTGTGTATTATTCGAATGTACACTCGAAACTGCTCTAAGTAGAAAGTTCGTGTTTATGAGGCCTAGGATTCAAAACTTGGCTAAAATATCAAGATTATGTTGGTCTATAGACCAACATGTACTGATCATTAGCATGTTTCCAATAAAAATAGACACCTCTTGAGCTAAATTATAGCGTTCGAGTCTTTTCGTTTGTGTATTTTTGGAATGTACACTCGAAACTTCTCTAAGTAGAAAATCTTATTTATGAGGCCTAGACTTCAAAATTTGGCTTAATTATCAAGATCATGTGGGTCTATAGACCAACATGTCCTGATCAATAGCATGTTTTCAATCAAAATAGACACCTCTTGAGCTAAATTAGCGTTCGAGTCTTTTCGAGTGTGTATTTTTCGAATGTACACTCGAAACTGCTCTAAGTAAGCAAATCTTGTTTATGAGGCCTAGACTTCAAAATTTAGCTAAAATATCAAGGTCATCTGGGTCTATAGACCAACATGTCCTGATCATTAGCATCTTTCCAATAAAAATAGACACTTGTTGAGCTAAATTATAGCGTTCGAGTCTTTTCGAGTGTGTATTATTCGAATGTACACTCGAAACTGCGGTAAGTAGAAAATTCGTGTTTATGAGGCCTAGCCTTCAAAAATTGGCTAACATATTAAGATCATGTGGGTCTATAGACCAACATGTCCTAATCATTAGCATGTTTTCAATCAAAATAGACACCTGTTGAGCTGAATTATAGCGTTCGAGTCTTTTCGATTGTGTATTATTCGAATGTACACTCGAAACTGCTCTAAGTAGAAAGTTCGTGTTTATGAGGCCTAGGTTTCAAAACTTGGCTAAAATATCAAGATTATGTTGGTCTATAGACCAACATGTCCTGATCATTAGCATGTTTCCAATAAAAATAGACACCTCTTGAGCTAAATTATAGCGTTCGAGTCTTTTCGTGTGTGTATTTTTGGAATGTACACTCGAAACTTCTCTAAGTAGAAAATCTTATTTATGAGGCCTAGACTTCAAAATTTGGCTAAATTATCAAGATCATGTGGGTCTATAGACCAACATGTCCTGATCAATAGCATGTTTTCAATCAAAATAGACACCTCTTGAGCTAAATTAGCGTTCGAGTCTTTTCGAGTGTGTATTTTTCGAATGTACACTCGAAACTGCTCTAAGCAAGCAAATCTTGTTTATGAGGCCTAGACTTCAAAATTTAGCTAATATATCAAGGTCATTTGGGTCTATAGACCAACATGTCCTGATCATTAGCATCTTTCCAATAAAAATAGACACTTGTTGAGCTAAATTATAGCGTTCGAGTCTTTTCGAGTGTGTATTATTCGAATGTACACTCGAAACTGCGGTAAGTAGAAAATTCGTGTTTATGAGGCCTAGCCTTCAAAAATTGGCTAACATATTAAGATCATGTGGGTCTATAGACCAACATGTCCTAATCATTAGCATGTTTTCAATCAAAATAGACACCTGTTGAGCTGAATTATAGTGTTCGAGTCTTTTCGATTGTGTATTATTCGAATGTACACTCGAAACTGCTCTAAGTAGAAAGTTCGTGTTTATGAGGCCTAGGCTTCAAAACTTGGCTAAAATATCAAGATTATGTTGGTCTATAGACCAACATGTCCTGATCATTAGCATGTTTTCAATAAAAATAGACACCTCTTGAGCTAAATTATAGCGTTCGAGTCTTTTCGTGTGTGTATTTTTGGAATGTACACTCGAAACTTCTCTAAGTAGAAAATCTTATTTATGAGGCCTAGACTTCAAAATTTGGCTAAATTATCAAGATCATGTGGTTCTATAGACCAACATGTCCTAATCATTAGCATGTTTTCAATCAAAATAGACACCTGTTGAGCTGAATTATAGCGTTCGAGTCTTTTCGATTGTGTATTATTCGAATGTACACTCGAAACTGCTCTACGTAGAAAATCTTGTTTATGAGGCCTAGACTTCAAAATTTAGATAAAATATCAAGGTCATCTGGGTCTATAGACCAACATGTCCTGATCATTAGCATCTTTCCAATAAAAATAGACACTTGTTGAGCTAAATTATAGCGTTCGAGTCTTTTCGAGTGTGTATTATTCGAATGTACACTCAAAACTGCGGTAAGTAGAAAATTTGTTTTTATGAGGCCTAGCCTTCAAAAATTGGCTAACATATTAAGATCATGTGGGTCTATAGACCAACATGTCCTAATCATTAGCATGTTTTCAATCAAAATAGACACCTGTTGAGCTGAATTACAGCGTTCGAGTCTTTTCGATTGTGTATTATTCGAATGTACACTCGAAACTGCTCTAAGTAGAAAGTTCGTGTTTATGAGGCCTAGGCTTCAAAACTTGGCTAAAATATCAAGATTATGTTGGTCTATAGACCAACATGTCCTGATCATTAGCATGTTTCCAATAAAAATAGACACCTCTTGAGCTAAATTATAGCGTTCGAGTCTTTTCGTGTGTGTATTTTTGGAATGTACACTCGAAACTTCTCTAAGTAGAAAATCTTATTTATGAGGCCTAGACTTCAAAATTTGGCTAAATTATCAAGATCATGTGGGTCTATAGACCAACATGTCCTGATCAATAGCATGTTTTCAATATAAATAGACACCTCTTGAGCTAAATTAGCGTTCAAGTCTTTTCGAGTGTGTATTTTTCGAATGTACACTCGAAACTTCTCTAAGTAGAAAATATTGTTTATGAGGCCTAGACTTCAAAACTTGGCTAAAGTATCAGCATCATGTGGGTCTATAGACCAACATGTCCTGATAATTAGCATGTTTTCAATCAAAATAGACACCTCTTGAGCTAAATTAGCGTTCGAGTCTTTTCGAGTGTGTATTTTTCGAATGTACACTCGAAACTGCTCTAAGTAAGCAAATCTTGTTTATGAGGCCTAGACATCAAAATTTAGCTAAAATATCAAGGTCATCTGGGTCTATAGACCAACATGTCCTGATCATTAGCATCTTTCCAATAAAAATAGACACTTGTTGAGCTAAATTATAGCGTTCGAGTCTTTTCGAGTGTGTATTATTCGAATGTACACTCGAAACTGCGGTAAGTAGAAAATTCGTGTTTATGAGGCCTACCCTTCAAATCTTGGATAATATATCAAGATCATGTGGGTCTATAGACCAACATGTCCTGATCATTAGCATGTTTTCAATCAAAATAGACACCTCTTGAATTAAATTATAGCGTTCGAGTCTTTTCGAGTGTGTATTATTCGAATGTACACTCGAAACTTCTCTAAGTAGAAAATCTTATTTATGAGGCCTAGACTTCAAAATTTGGCTAAAATATCAAGGTCATCTGGGTCTATAGACCAACATGTCCTGATCATTAGCATCTTTCCAATAAAAATAGACACTTGTTGAGCTAAATTATAGCGTTCGAGTCTTTTCGAGTGTGTATTATTCGAATGTACACTCGAAACTGCGGTAAGTAGAAAATTCGTGTTTATGAGGCCTAGCCTTCAAATCTTGGCTAACATAACAAGATCATGTGGGTCTATAGACCAACATGTCCTGATCATTAGCATGTTTCCAATAAAAATAGACACCTGTTGAGCTAAATTATAGCGTTCGAGTCTTTTCGAGTGTGTATTATTCGAATGTACACTCGAAACTTCTCTAAGTAGAAAAATCTTAGTTATGAGGCCTCGACTTCAAAATTTGGATAAAATATCAAGATCATGTGGGTCTATAGACCAACATGTCCTGATCATTAGCATGTTTCCGATAAAAATAGACAGCTGTTGAGCTGAATTATAGCGTTCGAGTCTTTTCGATTGTGTATTATTCGAATGTACACTCGAAACTGCTCTAAGTAGAAAATTCGTGTTTATGAGGCCTAGGCTTCAAAACTTGGCTAAAATATCAAGATTATGTTGGTATATAGACCAACATGTCCTGATCATTAGCATGTTTCCAATAAAAATAGACACCTCTTGAGCTAAATTATAGCGTTCGAGTCTTTTCGTGTGTGTATTTTTGGAATGTACACTCGAAACTTCTCTAAGTAGAAAATCTTATTTATGAGGCCTAGACTTCAAAATTTGGCTAAATTATCAAGATCATGTGGGTCTATAGACCAACATGTCCTGATCAATAGCATGTTTTCAATCAAAATAGACACCTCTTGAGCTAAATTAGCGTTCGAGTCTTTTCGAGTGTGTATTTTTCGAATGTACACTCGAAACTGCTCTAAGTAAGCAAATCTTGTTTATGAGGCCTAGACTTCAAAATTTAGCTAAAATATCAAGGTCATTTGGGTCTATAGACCAACATGTCCTGATCATTAGCATCTTTCCAATAAAAATAGACACTTGTTGAGCTAAATTATAGCGTTCGAGTCTTTTCGAGTGTGTATTATTCGAATGTACACTCGAAACTGCTCTAAGTAGAAAATCTTGTTTATGAGGCCTAGACTTCAAAATTTGGATAAAATATCAAGATCATGTGGCTCCAGAGACCAACATGTCCTGATCATTAGAATGTTTCCAATAAAAATAGACACCTGTTGAGCTGAATTATAGCGTTCGAGTCTTTTCGAGTGTGTATTATTCGAATGTACACTCGAAACTTCTCTAAGTAGAAAATTCGTGTTTATGAGGCCTAGACTTCAAAACTTGGCTAAAATATCAAGATTATGTTGGTCTATAGACCAACATGTCCTGATCATTAGCATGTTTCCAATAAAAATAGACACCTCTTGAGCTAAATTATAGCGTTCGAGTCTTTTCGTGTGTGTATTTTTGGAATGTACACTCGAAACTTCTCTAAGTAGAAAATCTTATTTATGAGGCCTAGACTTCAAAATTTGGCTAAATTATCAAGATCATGTGGGTCTATAGACCAACATGTCCTAATCATTAACATGTTTTCAATCAAAATAGACACCTGTTGAGCTGAATTATAGCGTTCGAGTCTTTTCGATTGTGTATTATTCGAATGTACACTCGAAACTGCTCTACATAGAAAATCTTGTTTATGAGGCCTAGACTTCAAAATTTAGCTAAAATATCAAGGTCATATGGGTCTATAGACCAACATGTCCTGATCATTAGCATATTTCCAATAAAAATAGACACTTGTTGAGATAAATTATAGCGTTCGAGTCTTTTCGAGTGTGTATTATTCGAATGTACACTCGAAACTGCGGTAAATAGAAAATTCATGTTTATGAGGCCTAGCCTTCAAAAACTGGCTAACATATTAAGATCATGTGGGTTTATAGACCAACATGTCCTAATCATTAGCATGTTTTCAATCAAAATAGACACCTGTTGAGCTGAATTATAGCGTTCGAGTCTTTTTGATTGTGTATTATTCGAATGTATACTCGAAACTGCTCTAAGTAGAAAGTTCGTGTTTATGTGGCCTAGGCTTCAAAACTTGGCTAAAATATCAAGATTATGTTGGTCTATAGACCAAGATGTCCTGATCATTAGCATGTTTCCAATAAAAATAGACACCTCTTGAGCTAAATTATAGCGTTCGAGTCTTTTCGTGTGTGTATTTTTGGAATGTACACTCGAAACTTCTCTAAGTAGAAAATCTTATTTATGAGGCCTAGACTTCAAAATTTGGCTAAATTATCAAGATCATGTGGGTCTATAGACCAACATGTCCTGATCAATAGCATGTTTTCAATCAAAATAGACACCTCTTGAGCTAAATTAGCGTTCGAGTCTTTTCGAGTGTGTATTTTTCGAATGTACACTCGAAACTGCTCTAAGTAAGCAAATCTTGTTTACGAGGCCTAGACTTCAAAATTTAGCTAAAATATCAAGGTCATTTGGGTCTATAGACCAACATGTCCTGATCATTAGCATCTTTCCAATAAAAATAGACACTTGTTGAGGTAAATTATAGCGTTCGAGTCTTTTCGAGTGTGTATTATTCGAATGTACACTCGAAACTGCGGTAAGTAGAAAATTCGTGTTTATGGGGCCTAGCCTTCAAAAACTGGCTAACATATTAAGATCATGTGGGTCTATAGACCAACATGTCCTAATCATTAGCATGTTTTCAATCAAAATAGACACCTGTTGAGCTGAATTATAGCGTTCGAGTCTTTTTGATTGTGTATTATTCGAATGTATACTCGAAACTGCTCTAAGTAGAAAGTTCGTGTTTATGAGGCCTAGGCTTCAAAACTTGGCTAAAATATCAAGATTATGTTGGTCTATAGACCAACATGTCCTGATCATTAGCATGTTTCCAATAAAAATAGACACCTCTTGAGCTAAATTATAGCGTTCGAGTCTTTTCTTGTGTGTATTTTTCGAACGTACACTCGAAACTTCTCTAAGTAGAAAATCTTATTTATGAGGCCTAGACTTCAAAATTTGGCTAAATTATCAAGATCATGTGGGTCTATAGACCAACATGTCCTGATCATTAGCATGTTTCCAATAAAAATAGACACCTGTTGAGCTAAAATATAGCGTTCGAGTCTTTTCGAGTGTGTATTATTCGAATGTACACTCGAAACTGCTCTAAGTAGAAAATCTTGTTTATGATGCCTAGACTTCAAAATTTGGATAAAATATCAAGATCATGTGGGTCTATAGACCAACATGTCCTGATCATTAGCATGTTTCCAATAAAAATAGACACCTGTTGAGCTAAATTATAGCGTTCAAGTCTTTTCGAGTGTGTATTATTCGAATGTACACTCGAAACTGCTCTAAGTAGAAAATCTTGTTTATGAGGCCTAGACTTCAAAATTTGGATAAAATATCAAGATCATGTGGGTTTATAGACCAAGATGTCCTGATCATTAGCATGTTTCCAATAAAAATAGACACCTGTTGAGCTAAAATATAGCGTTCGAGTCTTTTCGAGTGTGTATTATTCGAATGTACACTCGAAACTTCTCTAAGTAGAAAATATTGTTTATGAGGCCTAGACTTCAAAACTTGGCTAAAATATCAACATCATGTGGGTCTATAGACCAACATGTCCTGATAATTAGCATGTTTTCAATCAAAATAGACACCTCTTGAGCTAAATTAGCGTTCGAGTCTTTTCGAGTGTGTATTTTTCGAATGTACACTCGAAACTGCTCTAAGTAAGAAAATCTTGTTTATGAGGCCTAGACTTCAAAATTTAGCTAAAATATCAAGGTCATCTGGGTCTATAGACCAACATGTCCTGATCATTAGCATCTTTCCAATAAAAATAGACACTTGTTGAGCTAAATTATAGCGTTCGAGTCTTTTCGAGTGTGTATTTTTCGAATGTACACTCGAAACTTCTCTAAGTAGAAAATATTGTTTATGAGGCCTAGACTTCAAAACTTGGCTAAAGTATCAGCATCATGTGGGTCTATAGACCAACATGTCCTGATAATTAGCATGTTTTCAATCAAAATAGACACCTCTTGAGCTAAATTAGCGTTCGAGTCTTTTCGAGTGTGTATTTTTCGAATGTACACTCGAAACTGCTCTAAGTAAGCAAATCTTGTTTATGAGGCCTAGACTTCAAAATTTAGCTAAAATATCAAGGTCATTTGGGTCTATAGACCAACATGTCCTGATCATTAGCATCTTTCCAATAAAAATAGACACTTGTTGAGCTAAATTATAGCGTTCGAGTCTTTTCGAGTGTGTATTATTCGAATGTACACTCGAAACTGCGGTAAGTAGAAAATTCGTGTTTATGAGGCCTAGCCTTTGAAAAATTGGCTAACATATTAAGATCATGTGGGTCTATAGACCAACATGTCCTAATCATTAGCATGTTTTCAATCAAAATAGACACCTGTTGAGCTGAATTATAGCGTTCGAGTCTTTTCGATTGTGTATTATTCGAATGTACACTCGAAACTGCTCTAAGTAGAAAGTTCGTGTTTATGAGGCCTAGGCTTCAAAACTTGGCTAAAATATCAAGATTATGTTGGTCTATAGACCAACATGTCCTGATCATTAGCATCTTTCCAATAAAAATAGACACCTCTTGAGCTAAATTATAGCGTTCGAGTCTTTTCGTGTGTGTATTTTTGGAATGTACACTCGAAACTTCTCTAAGTAGAAAATCTTATTTATGAGGCCTAGACTTCAAAATTTGGCTAAATTATCAAGATCATGTGGTTCTATAGACCAACATGTCCTAATCATTAGCATGTTTTCAATCAAAATAGACACCTGTTGAGCTGAATTATAGCGTTCGAGTCTTTTCGATTGTGTATTATTCGAATGTACACTCGAAACTGCTCTACGTAGAAAATCTTGTTTATGAGGCCTAGACTTCAAAATTTAGCTAAAATATCAAGGTCATCTGGGTCTATAGACCAACATGTCCTGATCATTAGCATCTTTCCAATAAAAATAGACACTTGTTGAGCTAAATTATAGCGTTCGAGTCTTTTCAAGTGTGTATTATTCGAATGTACACTCAAAACTGCGGTAAGTAGAAAATTTGTTTTTATGAGGCCTAGCCTTCAAAAATTGGCTAACATATTAAGATCATGTGGGTCTATAGACCAACATGTCCTAATCATTAGCATGTTTTCAATCAAAATAGACACCTGTTGAGCTGAATTACAGCGTTCGAGTCTTTTCGATTGTGTATTATTCGAATGTACACTCGAAACTGCTCTAAGTAGAAAGTTCGTGTTTATGAGGCCTAGGCTTCAAAACTTGGCTAAAATATCAAGATTATGTTGGTCTATAGACCAACATGTCCTGATCATTAGCATGTTTCCAATAAAAATAGACACCTCTTGAGATAAATTATAGCGTTCGAGTCTTTTCGTGTGTGTATTTTTGGAATGTACACTCGAAACTTCTCTAAGTAGAAAATCTTATTTATGAGGCCTAGACTTCAAAATTTGGCTAAATTATCAAGATCATGTGGGTCTATAGACCAACATGTGCTGATCAATAGCATGTTTTCAATCAAAATAGACACCTCTTGAGCTAAATTAGCGTTCAAGTCTTTTCGATTGTGTATTTTTCGAATGTACACTCGAAACTGCTCTAAGTAAGCAAATCTTGTTTATGAGGCCTATACTTCAAAATTTAGCTAAAATATCAAGGTCATCTGGGTCTATAGACCAACATGTCCTGATCATTAGCATCTTTCCAATAAAAATAGACACTTGTTGAGCTAAATTATAGCGTTCGAGTCTTTTCGAGTGTGTATTATTCGAATGTACACTCGAAACTGCGGTAAGTAGAAAATTCGTGTTTATGAGGCCTAGCCTTCAAAAATTGGCTAACATATTAAGATCATGTGGGTCTATAGACCAACATGTCCTAATCATTAGCATGTTTTCAATCAAAATAGACACCTGTTGAGCTGAATTATAGCGTTCGAGTCTTTTCGATTGTGTATTATTCGAATGTACACTCGAAACTGCTCTACGTAGAAAATCTTGTTTATGAGGCCTAGACTTCAAAATTTGGATAAAATATCAAGGTCATCTGGGTCTATAGACCAACATGTCCTGATCATTAGCATGTTTCCAATAAAAATAGACACCTGTTGAGCTAAATTATAGCGTTCGAGTCTTTTCGAGTGTGTATTATTCGAATGTACACTCGAAACTGCTCTAAGTAGAAAATCTTGTTTATGAGGCCTAGACTTCAAAATTTGGATAAAATATCAAGATCGTGTGGGTCTATAGACCAACATGTCCTAATTATTAGCATGTTTTCAATCAAAATAGACACCTGTTGAGCTGAATTATAGCGTTCGTGTCTTTTCGATTGTGTATTATTCGAATGTACACTCGAAACTTCTATAAGTAGAAAAATCTTGTTTATGAGGCCTAGACTTCAAAATTTGGCTAAAATATTAAGATCATGTGGGTCTATAGACCAACATGTCCTGATCATTAGCATGTTTCCGATAAAAATAGACACCTGTTGAGCTAAATTATAGCATTCGAGTCTTTTCGAGTGTGTATTTTTCGAATGTACACTCGAAACTTCTCTAAGTAGAAAATATTGTTTATGAGGCCTAGACTTCAAAACATGGCTAAAGTATCAGCATCATGTGGGTCTATAGACCAACATGTCCTGATAATTAGCATGTTTTCAATCAAAATAGACACCTCTTGAGCTAAATTAGCGTTCGAGTGTTTTCGAGTGTGTATTTTTCGAATGTACACTCGAAACTGCTCTAAGTAAGCAATTCTTGTTTATGAGGCCTAGACTTCAAAATTTAGCTAAAATATCAAGGTCATATGGGTCTATAGACCAACATGTCTTGATCATTAGCATCTTTCCAATAAAAATAGACACTTGTTGAGCTAAATTATAGCGTTCGAGTCTTTTCGAGTGTGTATTATTCGAATGTACACTCGAAACTGCGGTAAGTAGAAAATTCGTGTTTATGAGGCCTAGCCTTCAAAAATTGGCTAACATATTAAGATCATGTGGGTCTATAGACCAACATGTCCTGATCATTAGCATGTTTTCAATCAAAATAGACACCTGTTGAGCTGCATTATAGCGTTCGAGTCTTTTCGGTTGTGTATTATTCGAATGTACACTCGAAACTGCTCTAAGTAGAAAGTTCGTGTTTATGAGGCCTAGGCTTCAAAACTTGGCTAAAATATCAAGATTATGTTGGTCTATAGACCAACATGTCCTGATCATTAGCATGTTTCCAATAAAAATAGACACCTGTTGAGCTAAATTATAGCGTTCGAGTCTTTTCGAGTGTGTATTATTCGAATGTACACTCGAAACTTCTCTAAGTAGAAAAATCTTGTTTATGAGGCCTAGACTTCAAAATTTGGCTAAAATATTAAGATCATGTGGGTCTATAGACCAACATGTCCTGATCATTAGCATGTTTCCGATAAAAATAGACACCTGTTGAGCTAAATTATAGCATTCGAGTCTTTTCGAGTGTGTATTTTTCGAATGTACACTCGAAACTTCTCTAAGTAGAAAATATTGTTTATGAGGCCTAGACTTCAAAACTTGGCTAAAGTATCAGCATCATGTGGGTCTATAGACCAACATGTCCTGATAATTAGCATGTTTTCAATCAAAATAGACACCTCTTGAGCTAAATTAGCGTTCGAGTCTTTTCGAGTGTGTATTTTTCGAATGTACACTCGAAACTGCTCTAAGTAAGCAAATCTTGTTTATGAGGCCTAGACTTAAAAATTTAGCTAAAATATCAAGGTCATATGGGTCTATAGACCAACATGTCTTGATCATTAGCATCTTTCCAATAAAAATAGACACTTGTTGAGCTAAATTATAGCGTTCGAGTCTTTTCGAGTGTGTATTATTCGAATGTACACTCGAAACTGCGGTAAGTAGAAAATTCGTGTTTATGAGGCCTAGCCTTCAAAAATTGGCTAACATATTAAGATCATGTGGGTCTATAGACCAACATGTCCTAATCATTAGCATGTTTTCAATCAAAATAGACACCTGTTGAGCTGCATTATAGCGTTCGAGTCTTTTCGGTTGTGTATTATTCGAATGTACACTCGAAACTGCTCTAAGTAGAAAGTTCGTGTTTATGAGGCCTAGGCTTCAAAACTTGGCTAAAATATCAAGATTATGTTGGTCTATAGACCAACATGTCCTGATCATTAGCATGTTTCCAATAAAAATAGACACCTCTTGAGCTAAATTATAGCGTTCGAGTCTTTTCGTGTGTGTATTTTTGGAATGTACACTCGAAACTTCTCTAAGTAGAAAATCTTGTTTATGAGGCCTAGACTTCAAAATTTGGCTAAATTATCAAGATCATGTGGGTCTATAGACCAATATGTCCTGATCAATAGCATGTTTTCAAACAAAATAGACACCTCTTGAGCTAAATTAGCGTTCGAGTCTTTTCGAGTGTGTATTTTTCGAATGTACACTCGAAACTGCTCTAAGTAAGCAAATCTTGTTTATGAGGCCTAGACTTCAAAATTTAGCTAAAATATCAAGGTCATTTGGGTCTATAGACCAACATGTCCTGATCATTAGCATCTTTCCAATAAAAATAGACACTTGTTGAGCTAAATTATAGCGTTCGAGTCTTTTCGAGTGTGTATTATTCGAATGTACACTCGAAACTGCTCTAAGTAGAAAATCTTTTTTATGAGGCCTAGACTTCAAAATTTGGATAAAATATCAAGATGATGTGGGTCTATAGACCAACATGTCCTGATTATTAGCATGTTTCCAATAAAAATAGACACCTGTTGAGCTAAATTATAGCGTTCGAGTCTTTTCGAGTGTGTATTATTCGAATGTACACTCGAAGCTTCTCTAAGTAGAAAAATCTTGTTTATGAGGCCTAGACTTCAAAATTTGGCTAAAATATTAAGATCATGTGGGTCTATAGACCAACATGTCCTGATCATTAGCATGTTTCCGATAAAAATAGACACCTGTTGAGCTAAATTATAGCATTCGAGTCTTTTCGAGTGTGTATTTTTCGAATGTACACTCGAAACTTCTCTAAGTAGAAAATATTGTTTATGAGGCCTAGACTTCAAAACTTGGCTAAAGTATCAGCATCATGTGGGTCTATAGACCAACATGTCCTGATAATTAGCATGTTTTCAATCAAAATAGACACCTCTTGAGCTAAATTAGCGTTCGAGTCTTTTCGAGTGTGTATTTTTCGAATGTACACTCGAAACTGCTCTAAGTAAGCAAATCTTGTTTATGAGGCCTAGACTTCAAAATTTAGCTAAAATATCAAGGTCATATGGGTCTATATACCAACATGTCTTGATCATTAGCATCTTTCCAATAAAAATAGACACTTGTTGAGCTAAATTATAGCGTTCGAGTCTTTTCGAGTGTGTATTATTCGAATGTACACTCGAAACTGCGGTAAATAGAAAATTCGTGTTTATGAGGCCTAGCCTTCAAAAATTGGCTAACATATTAAGATCATGTGGGTCTATAGACCAACATGTCCTAATCATTAGCATGTTTTCAATCAAAATAGACACCTGTTGAGCTGCATTATAGCGTTCGAGTCTTTTCGGTTGTGTATTATTCGAATGTACACTCGAAACTGCTCTAAGTAGAAAGTTCGTGTTTATGAGGCCTAGGCTTCAAAACTTGGCTAAAATATCAAGATTATGTTGGTCTATAGACCAAGATGTCCTTATCATTAGCATGTTTCCAATAAAAATAGACACCTCTTGAGCTAAATTATAGCGTTCGAGTCTTTTCGTGTGTGTATTTTTGGAATGTACACTCGAAACTTCTCTAAGTAGAAAATCTTATTTATGAGGCCTAGACTTCAAAATTTGGCTAAATTATCAAGATCATGTGGGTCTATAGACCAACATGTCCTGATCAATAGCATGTTTTCAATCAAAATAGACACCTCTTGAGCTAAATTAGCGTTCGAGTCTTTTCGAGTGTGTATTTTTCGAATGTACACTCGAAACTGCTCTAAGTAAGCAAATCTTGTTTATGAGGCCTAGACTTCAAAATTTAGCTAAAATATCAAGGTCATTTGGGTCTATAGACCAACATGTCCTGATCATTAGCATCTTTCCAGTAAAAATAGACACTTGTTGAGCTAAATTATAGCGTTCGAGTCTTTTCGAGTGTGTATTATTCGAATGTACACTCGAAACTGCGGTAAGTAGAAAATTCGTGTTTATGAGGCCTAGCCTTCAAAAACTGGCTAACATATTAAGATCATGTGGGTCTATAGACCAACATGTCCTAATCATTAGCATGTTTTCAATCAAAATAGACACCTGTTGAGCTGAATTATAGCGTTCGAGTCTTTTCGATTGTGTATTATTCGAATGTACACTCGAAACTGCTCTAAGTAGAAAGTTCGTGTTTATGAGGCCTAGGCTTCAAAACTTGGCTAAAATATCAAGATTATGTTGGTCTATAGACCAACATGTCCTGATCATTAGCATGTTTCCAATAAAAATAGACACCTCTTGAGATAAATTATAGCGTTCGAGTCTTTTCGTGTGTGTATTTTTGGAATGTACACTCGAAACTTCTCTAAGTAGAAAATCTTATTTATGAGGCCTAGACTTCAAAATTTGGCTAAATTATCAAGATCATGTGGGTCTATAGACCAACATGTCCTAATCATTAACATGTTTTCAATCAAAATAGACACCTGTTGAGCTGAATTATAGCGTTCGAGTCTTTTCGATTGTGTATTATTCGAATGTACACTCGAAACTGCTCTACATAGAAAATCTTGTTTATGAGGCCTAGACTTCAAAATTTAGCTAAAATATCAAGGTCATATGGGTCTATAAACCAACATGTCCTGATCATTAGCATATTTCCAATAAAAATAGACACTTGTTGAGCTAAATTATAGCGTTCGAGTCTTTTCGAGTGTGTATTATTCGAATGTACACTCGAAACTGCGGTAAATAGAAAATTCATGTTTATGAGGCCTAGCCTTCAAAAACTGGCTAACATATTAAGATCATGTGGGTCTATAGACCAACATGTCCTAATCATTAGCATGTTTTCAATCAAAATAGACACCTGTTGAGCTGAATTATAGCATTCGAGTCTTTTTGATTGTGTATTATTCGAATGTATACTCGAAACTGCTCAAGTAGAAAGTTCGTGTTTATGAGGCCTAGGCTTCAAAACTTGGCTAAAATATCAAGATTATGTTGGTCTATAGACCAAGATGTCCTGATCATTAGCATGTTTCCAATAAAAATAGACACCTCTTGAGCTAAATTATAGCGTTCGAGTCTTTTCGTGTGTGTATTTTTGGAATGTACACTCGAAACTTCTCTAAGTAGAAAATCTTTTTTATGAGGCCTAGACTTCAAAATTTGGCTAAATTATCAAGATCATGTGGGTCTATAGACCAACATGTCCTGATCAATAGCATGTTTTCAATCAAAATAGACACCTCTTGAGCTAAATTAGCGTTCGAGTCTTTTCGAGTGTGTATTTTTCGAATGTACACTCGAAACTGCTCTAAGTAAGCAAATCTTGTTTATGAGGCCTAGACTTCAAAATTTAGCTAAAATATCAAGGTCATCTGGGTCTATAGACCAACATGTCCTGATCATTAGCATCTTTCCAATAAAAATAGACACTTGTTGAGCTAAATTATAGCGTTCGAGTCTTTTCGAGTGTGTATTATTCGAATGTACACTCGAAACTGCGGTAAGTAGAAAATTTGTGTTTATGAGGCCTAGCCTTCAAAAATTGGCTAACATATTAAGATCATGTGGGTCTATAGACCAACATGTCCTAATCATTAGCATGTTTTCAATCAAAATAGACACCTGTTGAGCTGAATTATAGCGTTCGAGTCTTTTCGATTGTGTATTATTCGAATGTACACTCGAAACTGCTCTAAGTAGAAAGTTCGTGTTTATGAGGCCTAGGCTTCAAAACTTGGCTAAAATATCAAGATTATGTTGGTCTATAGACCAACATGTCCTGATCATTAGCATGTTTCCAATAAAAATAGACACTTGTTGAGCTAAATTATAGCGCTCGAGTCTTTTCGAGTGTGTATTATTCGAATGTACACTCGAAACTGCTCTAAGTAGAAAATCTTGTTTATGAGGCCTAGACTTCAAAATTTGGATAAAATATCAAGATCATGTGGGTCTATAGACCAACATGTCCTGATCATTAGCATGTTTCCAATAAAAATAGACACATGTTGAGCTAAATTATAGCGATCGAGTCTTTTCGAGTGTGTATTATTCGAATGTACACTCGAAACTTCTCTAAGTAGAAAAATCTTGTTTATGAGGCCTAGACTTCAAAATTTGGCTAAAATATTAAGATCATGTGGGTCTATAGACCAACATGTCCTGATCATTAGCATGTTTCCGATAAAAATAGACACCTGTTGAGCTGAATTATAGCGTTCGAGTCTTTTCGATTGTGTATTATTCGAATGTACACTCGAAACTGCTCTAAGTAGAAAATTCATCTTTATGAGGCCTAGGATTCAAAACTTGGCTAAAATATCAAGATCATGTTGGTCTTTAGACCAACATGTCCTGATCTTTAGCATGTTTCCAATAAAAATAGACACCTGTTGAGCTAAATTATAGCGTTCGAGTCTTTTCGAGTGTGTATTATTCGAATGTACACTCGAAACTGCTCTAAGTAGAAAATCTTGTTTATGAGGCCTAGACTTCAAAATTTGGATAAAATATCAAGACCATGTGGGTCTATAGACCAACATGTCCTGATCATTAGCATGTTTCCAATAAAAATAGACACCTCTTGAGCTAAATTATAGCGTTCGAGTCTTTTCGTGTGTGTATTTTTGGAATGTACACTTGAAACTTCTCTAAGTAGAAAATCTTATTTATGAGGCCTAGACTTCAAAATTTGGCTAAATTATCAAGATCATGTGGGTCTATAGACCAACATGTCCTGATCAATAGCATGTTTTCAATCAAAATAGACACCTCTTGAGCTAAATTAGCGTTCGAGTCTTTTCGAGTGTGTATTTTTCGAATGTACACTCGAAACCGCTCTAAGTAAGCAAATCTTGTTTACGAGGCCTAGACTTCAAAATTTAGCTAAAATATCAAGGTCATTTGGGTCTATAGACCAACATGTCCTGATCATTAGCATCTTTCCAATAAAAATAGACACTTGTTGAGGTAAATTATAGCGTTCGAGTCTTTTCGAGTGTGTATTATTCGAATGTACACTCGAAACTGCGGTAAGTAGAAAATTCGTGTTTATGATGCCTAGCCTTCAAAAATTGGCTAACATATTAAGATCATGTGGGTCTATAGACCAACATGTCCTAATCATTAGCATGTTTTCAATCAAAATAGACACCTGTTGAGCTGAATTATAGCGTTCGAGTCTTTTCGATTGTGTATTATTCGAATGTACACTCGAAACTGCTCTAAGTAGAAAGTTCGTGTTTATGAGGCCTAGGCTTCAAAACTTTGCTAAAATATCAAGATTATGTTGGTCTATAGAACAAAATGTCCTGATCATTAGCATGTTTCCAATAAAAATAGACACCTCTTGAGCTAAATTATAGCGTTCGAGTCTTTTCGAGTGTGTATTATTCGAATGTACATTCGAAACTGCTCTAAGTAGAAAACCTTGTCTATGAGGCCTAGACTTCAAAATTTGGCTAAAATATTAAGATCATGTGGGTCTATAGACCAACATGTCCTGATCATTAGCATGTTTCCGATAAAAATAGACACCTGTTGAGCTGAATTATAGCGTTCGAGTCTTTTCGATTGTGTATTATTCGAATGTACACTCGAAACTGCTCTAAGTAGAAAATTCATCTTTATGAGGCCTAGGATTCAAAACTTGGCTAAAATATCAAGATCATGTTGGTCTTTAGACCAACATGTCCTGATCTTTAGCATGTTTCCAATAAAAATAGACACCTGTTGAGCTAAATTATAGCGTTCGAGTCTTTTCGAGTGTGTATTATTCGAATGTACACTCGAAACTGCTCTAAGTAGAAAATCTTGTTTATGAGGCCTAGACTTCAAAATTTGGATAAAATATCAAGACCATGTGGGTCTATAGACCAACATGTCCTGATCATTAGCATGTTTCCAATAAAAATAGACACCTCTTGAGCTAAATTATAGCGTTCGAGTCTTTTCGTGTGTGTATTTTTGGAATGTACACTCGAAACTTCTCTAAGTAGAAAATCTTATTTATGAGGCCTAGACTTCAAAATTTGGCTAAATTATCAAGATCATGTGGGTCTATAGACCAACATGTCCTGATCAATAGCATGTTTTCAATCAAAATAGACACCTCTTGAGCTAAATTAGCGTTCGAGTCTTTTCGAGTGTGTATTTTTCGAATGTACACTCGAAACTGCTCTAAGTAAGCAAATCTTGTTTATGAGGCCTAGACTTCAAAATTTAGCTAAAATATCAAGGTCATTTGGATCTATAGACCAACATGTCCTGATCATTAGCATCTTTCCAATAAAAATAGACACTTGTTGAGCTAAATTATAGCGTTCGAGTCTTTTCGAGTGTGTATTATTCGAATGTACACTCGAAACTGCGGTAAGTAGAAAATTCGTGTTTATGAGGCCTAGCCTTCAAAAATTGTCTAACATATTAAGATCATGTGGGTCTATAGACCAAGATGTCCTAATCATTAGCATGTTTTCAATCAAAATAGACACCTGTTGAGCTGAATTATAGCGTTCGAGTCTTTTCGATTGTGTATTATTCGAATGTACACTCGAAACTGCTCTAAGTAGAAAGTTCGTGTTTATGATGCCTAGGCTTCAAAACTTGGCTAAAATATCAAGATTATGTTGGTCTATAGACCAACATGTCCTGATCATTAGCATCTTTCCAATAAAAATAGACACCTCTTGAGCTAAAGTATAGTTCGAGTCTTTTCGTGTGTGTATTTTTGGAATGTACACTCGAAACTTCTCTAAGTAGAAAATCTTATTTATGAGGCCTAGACTTCAAAATTTGGCTAAATTATCAAGATCATGTGGGTCTATAGACCAACAATTCCTAATCATTAGCATGTTTTCAATCAAAATAGACACCTCTTGAGCTGAATTATAGCGTTCGAGTCTTTTCGATTGTGTATTATTCGAATGTACACTCGAAACTGCTCTACATAGAAAATCTTGTTTATGAGGCCTAGACTTCAAAATTTAGCTAAAATATCAAGGTCATTTGGGTCTATAGACCAACATGTCCTGATCATTAGCATCTTTCCAATAAAAATAGACACTTGTTGAGCTAAATTATAGCGTTCGAGTCTTTTCGAGTGTGTATTATTCGAATGTACACTCGAAACTGCGGTAAGTAGAAAATTCGTGTTTATGAGGCCTAGCCTTCAAAAATTGGCTAACATATTAAGATCATGTGGGTCTATAGACCAACATGTCCTAATCATTAGCATGTTTTCAATCAAAATAGACACCTCTTCAGTTGAATTATAGCGTTCGAGTCTTTTCGATTGTGTATTATTCTAATGTACACTCGAAACTGCTCTAAGTAGAAAGTTCGTGTTTATGAGGCCTAGGCTTCAAAACTTGGCTAAAATATCAAGATTATGTTGGTCTATAGACCAACATGTCCTGATCATTAGCATGTTTCCAATAAAAATAGACACCTCTTGAGCTAAATTATAGCGTTCGAGTCTTTTCGTGTGTGTATTTTTGGAATGTACACTCGAAACATCTCTAAGTAGAAAATCTTATTTATGAGGCCTAGACTTCAAAATTTGGCTAAATTATCAAGATCATGTGGGTCTATAGACCAACATGTTCTGATCAATAGCATGTTTTCAATCAAAATAGACACCTCTTGAGCTAAATTAGCGTTCGAGTCTTTTCGAGTGTGTATTTTTCGAATGTACACTCGAAACTGCTCTAAGTAAGCAAATCTTGTTTATGAGGCCTAGACTACAAAATTTAGCTAAAATATCAAGGTCATCTGGGTCTATAGACCAACATGTCCTGATCATTAGCATCTTTCCAATAAAAATAGACACTTGTTGAGCTAAATTATAGCGTTCGAGTCTTTTCGAGTGTGTATTATTCGAATGTACACTCGAAACTGCGGTAAGTAGAAAATTCGTGTTTATGAGGCCTAGCCTTCAAAAATTGGCTAACATATTAAGATCATGTGGGTCTATAGACCAACATGTCCTAATCATTAGCATGTTTTCAATCAAAATAGACACCTGTTGAGCTGAATTATAGCGTTCGAATCTTTTCGATTGTGTATTATTCGAATGTACACTCGAAACTGCTCTACGTAGAAAATCTTGTTTATGAGGCCTAGACTTCAAAATTTAGCTAAAATATCAAGGTCATATGAGTCTATAGACCAACATGTCCTGATCATTAGCATCTTTCCAATAAAAATAGACACTTGTTGAGCTAAATTATAGCGCTCGAGTCTTTTCGAGTGTGTATTATTCGAATGTACACTCGAAACTGCTCTAAGTAGAAAATCTTGTTTATGAGGCCTAGACTTCAATATTTGGATAAAATATCAAGATCATGTGGGTCTATAGACCAACATGTCCTGATCATTAGCATGTTTCCAATAAAAATAGACACCTGTTGAGCTAAATTATAGCGATCGAGTCTTTTCGAGTGTGTATTATTCGAATGTACACTCGAAACTTCTCTAAGTAGAAAAATCTTGTTTATGAGGCCTAGACTTCAAAATTTGGCTAAAATATTAAGATCATGTGGGTCTATAGACCAACATGTACTGATCATTAGCATGTTTCCGATAAAAATAGACACCTGTTGAGCTGAATTATAGCGTTCGAGTCTTTTCGATTGTATATTATTCGAATGTACACTCGAAACTGCTCTAAGTAGAAAATTCGTCTTTATGAGGCCTAGGATTCAAAACTTGGCTAAAATATCAAGATCATGTTGGTCTTTAGACCAACATGTCCTGATCTTTAGCATGTTTCCAATAAAAATAGACACCTGTTGAGCTAAATTATAGCGTTCGAGTCTTTTCGAGTGTGTATTATTCGAATGTACACTCGAAACTGCTCTAAGTAGAAAATCTTGTTTATGAGGCCTAGACTTCAATATTTGGATAAAATATCAAGATCATGTGGGTCTATAGACCAACATGTCCTAATCATTAGCATGTTTTCAATCAAAATAGACACCTGTTGAGCTAAATTATAGCGCTCGAGTCTTTTCGAGTGTGTATTATTCGAATGTACACTCGAAACTGCTCTAAGTAGAAAATCTTGTTTATGAGGCCTAGACTTCAATATTTGGATAAAATATCAAGATCATGTGGGTCTATAGACCAACATGTCCTAATCATTAGCATGTTTTCAATCAAAATAGACACCTGTTGAGCTGAATTATAGCGTTCGAATCTTTTCGATTGTGTATTATTCGAATGTACACTCGAAACTGCTCTACGTAGAAAATCTTGTTTATGAGGCCTAGACTTCAAAATTTAGCTAAAATATCAAGGTCATCTGGGTCTATAGACCAACATGTCTTGATCATTAGCATCTTTCCAATAAAAATAGACACTTGTTGAGCTAAATTATAGCGCTCGAGTCTTTTCGAGTGTGTATTATTCGAATGTACACTCGAAACTGCTCTAAGTAGAAAATATTGTTTATGAGGCCTAGACTTCAAAACTTGGCTAAAGTATCAACATCATGTGGGTCTATAGACCAACATGTCCTGATAATTAGCATGTTTTCAATCAAAATAGACACCTCTTGAGCTAAATTAGCGTTCGAGTGTTTTCGAGTGTGTATTTTTCGAATGTACACTCGAAACTGCTCTAAGTAAGCAAATCTTGTTTATGAGGCCTAGACTTCAAAATTTAGCTAAAATATCAAGGTCATCTGGGTCTATAGACCAACATGTCCTGATCATTAGCATCTTTCCAATAAAAATAGACACTTGTTGAGCTAAATTATAGCGCTCGAGTCTTTTCGATTGTGTATTATTCGAATGTACACTCGAAACTGCTCTAAGTAGAAAATCTTGTTTATGAGGCCTAGACTTCAAAATTTGGATAAAATATCAAGATCATGTGGGTCTATAGACCAACATGTCCTGATCATTAGCATGTTTCCAATAAAAATAGACACCTGTTGAGCTAAATTATAGCGTTCGAGTCTTTTCGAGTGTGTATTATTCGAATGTACACTCGAAACTTCTCTAAGTAAAAAAATCTTGTTTATGAGGCCTAGACTTCAAAATTTGGCTAAAATATTAAGATCATGTGGGTCTATAGACCAACATGTCCTGATCATTAGCATGTTTCCGATAAAAATAGACACCTGTTGAGCTAAATTATAGCATTCGAGTCTTTTCGAGTGTGTATTTTTCGAATGTACACTCGAAACTTCTCTAAGTAGAAAATATTGTTTATGAGGCCTAGACTTCAAAACTTGGCTAAAGTATCAACATCATGTGGGTCTATAGACCAACATGTCCTGATAATTAGCATGTTTTCAATCAAAATAGACACCTCTTGAGCTAAATTAGCGTTCGAGTCTTTTCGAGTGTGTATTATTCGAATGTACACTCGAAACTGCTCTAAGTAGAAAATCTTGTTTATGAGGCCTAGACTTCAATATTTGGATAAAATATCAAGATCATGTGGGTCTATAGACCAACATGTCCTGATCATTAGCATGTTTCCAATA
Organism: Papaver somniferum; assembly: GCF_003573695.1. NCBI lineage: Eukaryota > Viridiplantae > Streptophyta > Magnoliopsida > Ranunculales > Papaveraceae > Papaver > Papaver somniferum. The sequence goes on from NW_020623711.1 coordinate 277,634, forward strand.
AAAATAGACACCTGTTGAGCTAAATTATAGCGATCGAGTCTTTTCGAGTGTGTATTATTCGAATGTACACTCGAAACTTCTCTAAGTAGAAAAATCTTGTTTATGAGGCCTAGACTTCAAAATTTGGCTAAAATATTAAGATCATGTGGGTCTATAGACCAACATGTACTGATCATTAGCATGTTTCCGATAAAAATAGACACCTGTTGAGCTGAATTATAACGTTCGAGTCTTTTCGATTGTATATTATTCGAATGTACACTCGAAACTGCTCTAAGTAGAAAATTCGTCTTTATGAGGCCTAGGATTCAAAACTTGGCTAAAATATCAAGATCATGTTGGTCTTTAGACCAACATGTCCTGATCTTTAGCATGTTTCCAATAAAAATAGACACCTGTTGAGCTAAATTATAGCGTTCGAGTCTTTTCGAGTGTGTATTATTCGAATGTACACTCGAAACTGCGGTAAGTAGAAAATTCGTGTTTTTGAGGCCTAGCCTTCAAAAATTGGCTAACATATTAAGATCATGTGGGTCTATAGACCAACATGTCCTAATCATTAGCATGTTTTAAATCAAAATAGACACCTGTTGAGCTGAATTATAGCGTTCGAGTCTTTTCGATTGTGTATTATTCGAATGTACACTCGAAACTGCTCTAAGTAGAAAGTTCGTGTTTATGAGGCCTAGGATTCAAAACTTGGCTAAAATATCAAGATTATGTTGGTCTATAGACCAACATGTACTGATCATTAGCATGTTTCCAATAAAAATAGACACCTCTTGAGCTAAATTATAGCGTTCGAGTCTTTTCGTTTGTGTATTTTTGGAATGTACACTCGAAACTTCTCTAAGTAGAAAATCTTATTTATGAGGCCTAGACTTCAAAATTTGGCTTAATTATCAAGATCATGTGGGTCTATAGACCAACATGTCCTGATCAATAGCATGTTTTCAATCAAAATAGACACCTCTTGAGCTAAATTAGCGTTCGAGTCTTTTCGAGTGTGTATTTTTCGAATGTACACTCGAAACTGCTCTAAGTAAGCAAATCTTGTTTATGAGGCCTAGACTTCAAAATTTAGCTAAAATATCAAGGTCATCTGGGTCTATAGACCAACATGTCCTGATCATTAGCATCTTTCCAATAAAAATAGACACTTGTTGAGCTAAATTATAGCGTTCGAGTCTTTTCGAGTGTGTATTATTCGAATGTACACTCGAAACTGCGGTAAGTAGAAAATTCGTGTTTATGAGGTCTATCCTTCAAAACTTGGCTAACATATCAAGATCATGTGGGTCTATAGACCAACATGTCCTGATCATTATCATGTTTTCAATCAAAATAGACACCTCTTGAATTAAATTATAGCGTTCAAGTCTTTTCGAGTGTGTATTTTTCGAATGTACATTCGAAACTGCTCTAAGTAGACAAATCTTGTTTATGAGGCCTAGACTTCAAAATTTGGCTAAAATATTAAGATCATGTGGGTCTATAGACCAACATGTCCTGATCGTTAGCATGTTTACGATAAAAATAGACCTGTTGAGCTAAATTATAGCGTTCGAGTCTTTTCGAGTGTGTATTTTTCGAATATACACTCGAAACTTCTCTAAGTAGAAAATCTTATTTATGAGGCCTAGACTTCAAAATTTGGCTAAAATATCAAGATCATGTGGGTCTATAGCCCAACATGTCCTGATCATTAGCATGTTTCCAATAAAAATAGACACTTGTTGAGCTAAATTATAGCGTTCGAGTCTTTTCGAGTGTGTATTATTCGAATGTACACTCGAAACTGCTCTAAGTAGCAAATTCGTTTTATGAGGCCTAGGCTTCAAAACTTGGCTAAAATATCAAGATCATGTGGGTCTATAGACCAACATGTCCTGATAATTAGCATGGTTTCAATAAAAATAGACACCTCTTGAGCTAAATTATAGCGTTCGAGTCTTTTCGAGTGTGTATTATTCGAATGTACACTCGAAACTTCTCTAAGTAGAAAATTTTGTTTATGAGGCCTAGACTTCAAAATTTGGCTAAAATAACAAGATCATGTGGGTCTATAGACCAACATGTCCTGATCATTAGCATGTTTCCAATAAAAATAGACACCTGTTGAGCTAAATTATAGCGTTCGAGTCTTTTCGAGTGTGTATTATTCGAATGTACACTCGAAACTGCTCTAAGTAGAAAATCTTGTTTATGAGGCCTAGACTTCAAAATTTGGATAAAATATCAAGACCATGTGGGTCTATAGACCAACATGTCCTGATCATTAGCATGTTTCCAATAAAAATAGACACCTGTTGAGCTGAATTATAGCGTTCGAGTCTTTTCGATTGTGTATTATTCGAATGTACACTCGAAACTGCTCTAAGTAGAAAATTCGTGTTTATGAGGCCTAGGCTTCAAAACTTGGCTAAAATATCAAGATAATGTTGGTCTATAGACCAACATGTCCTGATCATTAGCATGTTTCCAATAAAAATAGACACCTCTTGAGCTAAATTATAGCGTTCGAGTCTTTTCGTGTGTGTATTTTTTGAATGTACACTCGAAACTTCTCTAAGTAGAAAATCTTATTTATGAGGGCTAGACTTCAAAATTTGGCTAAATTATCAAGATCATGTGGGTCTATAGACCAACATGTCCTGATCATTAGCATGTTTCCAATAAAAATAGACACCTGTTGAGCTAAATTATAGCGTTCGAGTCTTTTCGAGTGTGTATTATTCGAATGTACACTCGAAACTGCTCTAAGTAGAAAATCTTGTTTATGAGGCTTAGACTTCAAAATTTGGATAAAATATCAAGATCATGTGGGTCTATAGACCAACATGTCTTGATCATTAGCATGTTTCCAATAAAAATAGACACCCGTTGAGCTAAATTATAGCGTTCGAGTCTTTTCGAGTGTGTATTATTCGAATGTACACTCGAAACTGCTCTAAGTAGAAAATCTTGTTTATGAGGCCTAGACTTCAAAATTTGGATAAAATATCAAGATCATGTGGGTCCATAGACCAACATGTCCTGATCATTAGCATGTTTCCAATAAAAATAGACACCTGTTGAGCTAAATTATAGCGTTCGAGTCTTTTCGAGTGTGTATTATTCGAATGTACACTCGAAACTTCTCTAAGTAGAAAAATCTTATTTATGAGGCCTAGACTTCAAAATTTGGCTAAAATATCAAGGTCATCTGGGTCTATAGACCAACATGTCATGATCATTAGTATCTTTCCAATAAAAATAGACACTTTTTGAGCTAAATTATAGCGTTCGAGTCTTTTCGAGTGTGTATTATTCGAATGTACACTCGAAACTTCTCTAAGTACAAAATTCGTGTTTATGAGGCCTAGGCTTCAAAATTTGGCTAAAATAACAAGATCATGTGGGTCTATAGACCAACATGTCCTGATCATTAGCATGTTTCCAATAAAAATAGACACCTGTTGAGCTAAATTATAGCGTTCGAGTCTTTTCGAGTGTGTATTATTCGAATGTACACTCGAAACTTCTCTAAGTAGAAAAATCTTATTTATGAGGCCTAGACTTCAAAATTTGGCTAAAATATCAAGGTCATCTGGGTCTATAGATCAACATGTCCTGATCATTAGCATCTTTCCAATAAAAATAGACACTTGTTGAGCTAAATTATAGCGTTCGAGTCTTTTCGAGTGTGTATTATTCGAATGTACACTCGAAACTGCTTTAAGTAGAAAATTCGTGTTTATGAGGCCTAGGCTTCAAAATTTGGCTAAAATAACAAGATCATGTGGGTCTATAGACCAACATGTCCTGATCATTAGCATGTTTCCAATAAAAATAGACACCTGTTGAGCTAAATTATAGCGTTCGAGTCTTTTCGAGTGTGTATTATTCGAATGTACACTCGAAACTGCTCTAAGTAGAAAATTCGTGTTTATGAGGCCTAGGCTTCAAAATTTGGCTAAAATAACAAGATCATGTGGGTCTATAGACCAACATGTCCTGATCATTAGCATGTTTCCAATAAAAATAGACACCTGTTGAGCTAAATTATAGCGTTCGAGTCTTTTCGAGTGTGTATTATTCGAATGTACACTCGAAACTTCTCTAAGTAGAAAATTCGTGTTTATGAGGCCTAGGCTTCAAAATTTGGCTAAAATATCAAGATCATGGGGGTCTATAGACCAACATGTCCTGATCATTAGCATATTTCCAATAAAAATAGACACCTGTTGAGCTAAATTATTGCGTTCGAGTCTTTTCGAGTGTGTATTATTCGAATGTACACTCGAAACTTCTCTAAGTAGAAAATTCGTGTTTATGAGGCCTAGGCTTCAAAATTTGGCTAAAATAACAAGATCATGTGGGTCTATAGACCAACATGTCCTGATCATTAGCATGTTTCCAATAAAAATAGACACCTGTTGAGCTAAATTATAGCGTTCGAGTCTTTTCGAGTGTGTATTATTCGAATGTACACTCGAAACTGCTCTAAGTAGAAAATCTTGTTTTTGAGGCCTAGGCTTCAAAATTTGGCTAAAATATCAAGATCATGTGGGTCTATAGACCAACATGTCCTGATCATTAGCATGTTTCCAATAAAAATAGACACCTGTTGAGCTAAATTATAGCGTTCGAGTCTTTTCGAGTGTGTATTATTCGAATGTACACTCGAAACTTCTCTAAGTAGAAAATTTTTGTTTATGAGGCCTAGACTTCAAAATTTGGCTAAAATATTAAGATCATGTGGGTCTATAGACCAACATGTCCTGATCATTAGCATGTTTCCGATAAAAATAGACACCTGTTGAGCTAAATTATAGCATTCGAGTCTTTTCGAGTGTGTATTTTTCGAATGTACACTCGAAACTTCTCTAACTAGAAAATATTGTTTATGAGGCCTAGACTTCAAAACTTGGCTAAAATATCAACATCATGTGGGTCTATAGACCAACATGTCCTGATAATTAGCATGTTTTCAATCAAAATAGACACCTCTTGAGCTAAATTAGCGTTCGAGTCTTTTCGAGTGTGTATTTTTCGAATGTACACTCGAAACTGCTCTAAGTAAGCAAATCTTGTTTATGATGCCTAGACTTCAAAATTTGGCTAAAATATCAAGGTCATCTGGGTCTATAGACCAACATGTCCTGATCATTAGCATGTTTCCGATAAAAATAGACACCTGTTGAGATAAATTATAGCGTTCGAGTCTTTTCGAGTGTGTATTATTCGAATGTACACTCGAAACTGCTCTAAGTAGGAAATCTTGTTTATGAGGCTTAGACTTCAAAATTTGGATAAAATATCAAGATCATGTGGGTCTATAGACCAACATGTCCTGATCATTAGCATGTTTCCAATAAAAATAGACACCTGTTGAGCTAAATTATAGCGTTCGAGTCTTTTCGAGTGTGTATTATTCGAATGTACACTCGAAACTGCTCTAAGTAGAAAATCTTGTCTATGAGGCCTAGACTTCAAAATTTGGCTAAAATATTAAGATAATGTGGGTCTATAGACCAACATGTCCTGATCATTAGCATGTTTCCAATAAAAATAGACACCTGTTGAGCTAAATTATAGCGTTCGAGTCTTTTCGAGTGTGTATTATTCGAATGTACACTCGAAACTACTCTAAGTAGAAAAATCTTGTTTATGAGGCCTAGACTTCAAAATTTGGCTAAAATATTAAGATTATGTGGGTATATAGACCAACATGTCCTGATCATTAGCATCTTTCCGATAAAAATAGACACCTGTTGAGCTGAATTATAGCGTTCGAGCAGTTTCGAGTGTGTATTATTCGAATGTACACTCGAAACTTCTCTAAGTAGAAAAATCTTGTTTATGAGGCCTAGACTTCAAAATTTGGCTAAAATATTAAGATCATGTGGGTCTATAGACCAACATGTCCTGATCATTAGCATGTTTTCGATAAAAATAGACCTGTTGCGCTAAATTATAGTGTTCGAGTCTTTTTGAGTGTGTATTATTCGAATGTACACTCGAAACTGCTCTAAGTAGAAAATCTTGTTTATGAGGCCTAGCCTTCAAAACTTGGCTAACATATCAATATCATGTGGGTCTATAGACCAACATGTCCTGATCATTAACATGTTTTCAATCAAAATAGACACCTCTTGAATTAAATTATAGCGTTCGAGTCTTTTTGAGTGTGTATTATTCGAATGTACATTCGAAACTGCTCTAAGTAGAAAATCTTGTTTATGAGGCCAAGACTTCAAAATTTGGATAAAATATCAAGATCATATGGGTCTATAGACCGACATGTCCTGATCATTAGCATGTTTCCAATAAAAATAGACACCTGTTGAGCTAAATTATAGCGTTCGAGTCTTTTCGAGTGTGTATTATTCGAATGTACACTCGAAACTTCTCTAAGTAGAAAAATCTTGTTTATGAGGCCTAGACTTCAAAATTTGGCTAAAATATTAAGATCATGTGGTTCTATAGAACCACATGTCCTGATCATTAGCATGTTTCGAATAAAAATAGACACCTGTTGAGCTAAATTATAGCGTTCGAGTCTTTTCGAGTGTGTATTATTCGAATGTACACTCGAAACTTCTCTAAGCAGAAAAATCTTATTTATGAGGCCTAGACTTCAAAATTTGGCTAAATATCAAGGTCATCTGGGTCTATAGACCAACATGTCCTGATCATTAGCATCTTTCCAATAAAAATAGACACTTGTTGAGCTAAATTATAGCGTTCGAGTCTTTTCGAGTGTGTATTATTCGAATGTACACTCGAAACTGCGCTAAGTAGAAAATCTTGTTTATGAGGCCTAGACTTCAAAATTTGGATAAAATATCAAGATCATGTGGGTCTATAGACCAACATGTCCTGATCATTAGCATGTTTCCAATAAAAATAGACACCTGTTGAGCTAAATTATAGCGTTCGAGTCTTTTCGAGTGTGTATTATTCGAATGTACACTCGAAACTTCTCTAAGTAGAAAAATCTTGTTTATGAGGCCTAGACTTCAAAATTTGGCTAAAATATTAAGATCATGTGGGTCTATAGACCAACATGTCCTGATCATTAGCATGTTTCCGATAAAAATAGACACCTGTTGAGCTAAATTATAGCATTCGAGTCTTTTCGAGTGTGTATTTTTCGAATGTACACTCGAAACTTCTCTAAGTAGAAAATATTGTTTATGAGGCCTAGACTTCAAAACTTGGATAAAGTATCAGCATCATGTGGGTCTATAGACCAACATGTCCTGATAATTAGCATGTTTTCAATCAAAATAGACACCTCTTGAGCTAAATTAGCGTTCGAGTCTTTTCGAGTGTGTATTTTTCGAATGTACACTCGAAACTGCTCTAAGTAAGAAAATCTTGTTTATGAGGCCTAGACTTCAAAATTTAGCAAAAATATCAAGGTCATATGGGTCTATAGACCAACATGTCTTGATCATTAGCATCTTTCCAATAAAAATAGACACTTGTTGAGCTAAATTATAGCGTTCGAGTCTTTTCGAGTGTGTATTATTCGAATGTACACTCGAAACTGCGGTAAGTAGAAAATTCGTGTTTATGAGGCCTAGCCTTCAAAAATTGGCTAACATATTAAGATCATGTGGGTCTATAGACCAACATGTCCTAATCATTAGCATGTTTTCAATCAAAATAGACACCTGTTGAGCTGCATTATAGCGTTCGAGTCTTTTCGGTTGTGTATTATTCGAATGTACACTCGAAACTGCTCTAAGTAGAAAGTTCGTGTTTATGAGGCCTAGGCTTCAAAACTTGGCTAAAATATCAAGATTATGTTGGTCTATAGACCAACATGTCCTGATCATTAGCATGTTTCCAATAAAAATAGACACCTCTTGAGCTAAATTATAGCGTTCGAGTCTTTTCGTGTGTGTATTTTTGGAATGTACACTCGAAACTACTCTAAGTAGAAAATCTTATTTATGAGGCCTAGACTTCAAAATTTGGCTAAATTATCAAGATCATGTGGGTCTATAGACCAACATGTCCTGATCAATAGCATGTTTTCAATCAAAATAGACACCTCTTGAGCTAAATTAGCGTTCGAGTCTTTTCGAGTGTGTATTTTTCGAATGTACACTCGAAACTGCTCTAAGTAAGCAAATCTTGTTTATGAGGCCTAGACTTCAAAATTTAGCTAAAATATCAAGGTCATTTGGGTCTATAGACCAACATGTCCTGATCATTAGCATCTTTCCAATAAAAATAGACACTTGTTGAGCTAAATTATAGCGTTCGAGTCTTTTCGAGTGTGTATTATTCGAATGTACACTCGAAACTGCTCTAAGTAGAAAATATTGTTTATGAGGCCTAGACTTTAAAATTTGGATAAAATATCAAGATCATGTGGGTCTATAGACCAACATGTCCTGATCATTAGCATGTTTCCAATAAAAATAGACACCTGTTGAGCTAAATTATAGCGTTCGAGTCTTTTCGAGTGTGTATTATTCGAATGTACACTCGAAACTTCTCTAAGTAGAAAAATCTTGTTTATGAGGCCTAGACTTCAAAATTTGGCTAAAATATCAAGATCATGTGGGTCTATAGACCAACATGTCCTGATCATTAGCATGTTTCCAATACAAATTGACACCTGTTGAGCTAAATTATAGCGTTCGAGTCTTTTCGAGTGTGTATTATTCGAATGTATACTCGAAACTGCTCTAAGAAGAAAATCTTGTCTATGAGGCCTAGACTTCAAAATTTGGCTAAAATATTAAGATAATGTGGGTCTATAGACCAACATGTCCTGATCATTAGCATGTTTCCAATAAAAATAGACACCTGTTGAGCTAAATTATAGCGTTCGAGTCTTTTCGAGTGTGTATTATTCGAATGTACACTCGAAACTTCTCTAAGTAGAAAAATCTTGTTTATGAGGCCTAGACTTCAAAATTTGGCTAAAATATCAAGATCATGTGGGTCTATAGACCAACATGTCCTGATCATTAGCATGTTTCCAATACAAATTGACACCTGTTGAGCTAAATTATAGCGTTCGAGTCTTTTCGAGTGTGTATTATTCGAATGTACACTCGAAACTGCTCTAAGTAGAAAATCTTGTCTATGAGGCCTAGACTTAAAAATTTGGCTAAAATATTAAGATAATGTGGATCTTTAGACCAACATGTCCTGATCATTAGCATGTTTCCAATAAAAATAGACACCTGTTGAGCTAAATTATAGCGTTCGAGTCTTTTCGAGTGTGTATTATTCGAATGTACACTCGAAACTTCTCTAAGTAGAAAAATCTTGTTTATGAGGCCTAGACTTCAAAATTTGGCTAAAATATTAAGATCATGTGGGTCTATAGACCAACATGTCCTGATCATTAGCATGTTTCCGATAAAAATAGACACCTGTTGAGCTAAATTATAGCATTCGAGTCTTTTCGAGTGTGTATTTTTCGAATGTACACTCGAAACTTCTCTAAGTAGAAAATATTGTTTATGAGGCCTAGACTTCAAAACTTGGCTAAAGTATCAGCATCATGTGGGTCTATAGACCAACATGCCCTGATAATTAGCATGTTTTCAATCAAAATAGACACCTCTTGAGCTAAATTAGCGTTCGAGTCGTTTCGAGTGTGTATTTTTCGAATGTACACTCGAAACTGCTCTAAGTAAGCAAATCTTGTTTATGAGGCCTAGACTTCAAAATTTAGCTAAAATATCAAGGTCATCTGGGTCTATAGACCAACATGTCCTGATCATTAGCATCTTTCCAATAAAAATAGACACTTGTTGAGCTAAATTATAGCGTTCGAGTCTTTTCGAGTGTGTATTATTCGAATGTACACTCGAAACTGCGGTAAGTAGAAAATTCGTGTTTATGAGGCCTAGCCTTCAAAAATTGGCTAACATATTAAGATCATGTGGGTCTATAGACCAACATGTCCTAATCATTAGCATGTTTTCAATCAAAATAGACACCTGTTGAGCTGAATTACAGCGTTCGAGTCTTTTCGATTGTGTATTATTCGAATGTACACTCGAAACTGCTCTAAGTAGAAAGTTCGTGTTTATGAGGCCTAGGCTTCAAAACTTGGCTAAAATATCAAGATTATGTTGGTCTATAGACCAACATGTCCTGATCATTAGCATGTTTCCAATAAAAATAGACACCTCTTGAGCTAAATTATAGCGTTCGAGTCTTTTCGTGTGTGTATTTTTGGAATGTACACTCGAAACTTCTCTAAGTAGAAAATCTTATTTATGAGGCCTAGACTTCAAAATTTGGCTAAATTATCAAGATCATGTGGGTCTATAGACCAACATGTCCTGATCAATAGCATGTTTTCAATATAAATAGACACCTCTTGAGCTAAATTAGCGTTCAAGTCTTTTCGAGTGTGTATTTTTCGAATGTACACTCGAAACTTCTCTAAGTAGAAAATATTGTTTATGAGGCCTAGACTTCAAAACTTGGCTAAAGTATCAGCATCATGTGGGTCTATAGACCAACATGTCCTGATAATTAGCATGTTTTCAATCAAAATAGACACCTCTTGAGCTAAATTAGCGTTCGAGTCTTTTCGAGTGTGTATTTTTCGAATGTACACTCGAAACTGCTCTAAGTAAGCAAATCTTGTTTATGAGGCCTTGACTTCAAAATTTAGCTAAAATATCAAGGTCATCTGGGTCTATAGACCAACATGTCCTGATCATTAGCATCTTTCCAATAAAAATAGACACTTGTTGAGCTAAATTATAGCGCTCGAGTCTTTTCGAGTGTGTATTATTCGAATGTACACTCGAAACTGCTCTAAGTAGAAAATCTTGTTTATGAGGCCTAGACTTCAAAATTTGGATAAAATATCAAGATCATGTGGGTCTATAGACCAACATGTCCTGATCATTAGCATGTTTCCAATAAAAATACACACCTGTTGAGCTAAATTATAGCGATCGAATCTTTTCGAGTGTGCATTATTCGAATGTACACTCGAAACTTCTCTAAGTAGAAAAATCTTGTTTATGAGGCATAGACTTCAAAATTTGGCTAAAATATTAAGATCATGTGGCTCTATAGACCAACATGTCCTGATCATTAGCATGTTTCCGATAAAAATAGACACCTGTTGAGCTAAATTATAACATTCGAGTATTTTCGAGTGTGTATTTTTCGAATGTACACTCGAAACTTCTCTAAGTAGAAAATATTGTTTATGAGGCCTAGACTTCAAAACTTGGCTAAAATATCAACATCATGTGGGTTTATAGACCAACATGTCCTGATAATTAGCATGTTTTCAATCAAAATAGACACCTCTTGAGCTAAATTAGCGTTCGAGTCTTTTCGAGTGTGTGTTTTTCGAATGTACACTCGAAACTTCTCTAAGTAGAAAATATTGTTTATGAGGCCTAGACTTCAAAACTTGGCTAAAATATCAACATCATGTGGGTCTATAGACCAACATGTCCTGATAATTAGTATGTTTTCAATCAAAATAGACACCTCTTGAGCTAAATTAGCGTTCGAGTCTTTTCGAGTGTGTATTTTTCGAATGTACACTCGAAACTTCTCTAAGTAAGCAAATCTTGTTTATGAGGCCTAGACTTCAAAATTTAGCTAAAATATCAAGGTCATCTGGGTCTATAGACCAACATGTCCTGATCATTAGCATCTTTCCAATAAAAATATACACTTGTTGAGCTAAATTATAGCGTTCGAGTCTTTTCGAGTGTGTATTATTCGAATGTACACTCGAAACTGCGGTAAGTAGAAAATTCGTGTTTATGAGGCCTAGCCTTCAAAACTTGGCTAACATATCAAGATCATGTGGGTCTATAGACCAACATGTCCTGATCATTAGACACCTCTTGAATTAAATTATAGCGTTCAAGTCTTTTCGAGTGTGTATTTTTCGAGTGTACATTCGAAACTGCTTTAAGTAGACAAATCTTGTTTATGAGGCCTAGACTTCAAAATTTGGCTAACATATTAAGATCATGTGGGTCTATAGACCAACATGTCTTGATCATTAGCATGTTTACGATAACAATAGACCTGTTGAGCTAAATTATAGCGTTCGAGTCTTTTCGAGTGTGTATTATTCGAATGTACACTCGAAACTGCTCTAAGTAGAAAATCTTGTTTATGAGGCCTAGACTTCAAAATTTGGATAAAATATCAAGATCATGTGGGTCTATAGACCAACATGTCCTGATCATTAGCATGTTTCCAATAAAAATAGACACCTCTTGAGCTAAATTATAGCGTTCGAGTCTTTTCATGTGTGTATTTTTCGAATGTACACTCGAAACTTCTCTAAGTAGAAAATCTTATTTATGAGGCCTAGACTTCAAAATTTGGCTAAATTATCAAGATCATGTGGGTCTATAGACCAACGTGTCCTGATCATTAACATGTTTCCAATAAAAATAGACACCTGTTGAGCTAAATTATAGCGTTCGAGTCTTTTCGAGTGTGTATTATTCGAATGTACACTCGAAACTTCTCTAAGTAGAAAAATCTTGTTTATGAGGCCTAGACTTCAAAATTTGGCTAAAATATTAAGATCATGTGGGTCTATAGACCAACATGTACTGATCATTAGCATGTTTTCGATAAAAATAGACACCTGTTGAGCTAAATTATAGCATTCGAGTCTTTTCGAGTGTGTATTTTTCGAATGTACACTCGAAACTTGTCTAAGTAGAAAATATTGTTTATGAGGCCTAGACTTCAAAACTTGGCTAAAATATCAACATCATGTGGGTCTATAGACCAACATGTCCTGATAATTAGCATGTTTTCAATCAAAATAGACACCTCTTGAGCTAAATTAGCGTTCGAGTCTTTTCGAGTGTGTATTTTTCGAATGTACACTCCAAACTTCTCTAAGTAGAAAATATTGTTTATGAGGCCTAGACTTCAAAATTTGGCTAAAATATCAACATCATGTGGGTCTATAGACCAACATGTCCTGATAATTAGCATGTTTTCAATCAAAATAGACACCTCTTGAGCTAAATTAGCGTTCGAGTGTTTTCGAGTGTGTATTTTTCGAATGTACACTCGAAACTGCTCTAAGTAAGCAAATCTTGTTTATGAGGCCTAGACTTCAAAATTTAGCTAAAATATCAAGGTCATCTGGGTCTATAGACCAACATGTCCTGATCATTAGCATCTTTCCAATAAAAATAGACACTTGTTGAGCTAAATTATAGCGCTCGAGTCTTTTCGAGTGTGTATTATTCGAATGTACACTCGAAACTGCTCTAAGTAGAAAATCTTGTTTATGAGGCCTAGACTTCAAAATTTGGATAAAATATCAAGATCATGTGGGTCTATAGACCAACATGTCCTGATCATTAGCATGTTTCCAATAAAAATAGACACCTGTTGAGCTAAAGTATAGTGTTCGAGTCTTTTCGAGTGTGTATTATTCGAATGTACACTCGAAACTGCTCTAAGTAGAAAATCTTATTTATGAGGCCTAGACTTCAAAATTTGGCTAAATTATCAAGATCATGTGGGTCTATAGACCAACATGTCCTGATCATTAGCATGTTTCCAATAAAAATAGACACCTGTTGAGCTAAATTATAGCGTTCGAGTCTTTTCGAGTGTGTATTATTCGAATGTACACTCGAAACTGCTCTAAGTAGAAAATCTTGTTTATGAGGCCTAGACTTCAAAATTTGGATAAAATATCAAGATCATGTGGGTCTATAGACCAACATGTCCTGATCATTAGCATGTTTCCAATAAAAATAGACACCTTTTGAGCTAAATTATAGCGTTCGAGTCTTTTCGAGTGTGTATTATTCGAATGTACACTCGAAACTGCTCTAAGTAGAAAATCTTGTTTATGAGGCCTAGACTTCAAAATTTGGATAAAATATCAAGATCATGTGGGTCTATAGACCAACATGTCCTGATCATTAGCATGTTTCTAATAAAAATAGACACCTGTTGAGCTAAATTATAGCGTTCGAGTCTTTTCGAGTGTGTATTATTCGAATGTACACTCGAAACTTCTCTAAGTAGAAAAATCTTATTTATGAGGCCTAGACTTCAAAATTTGGCTAAAATATCAAGGTCATCTGGGTCTATAGACCAACATGTCCTGATCATTAGCATCTTTCCAATAAAAATAGACACTTGTTGAGCTAAATTATAGCGTTCGAGTCTTTTCGAGTGTGTATTATTCGAATGTACACTCGAAACTGCGGTAAGTAGAAAATTCTTGTTTATGAGGCCTAGCCTTCAAATCTTGGCTAACATATCAAGATCATGTGGGTCTATAGACCAACATGTCCTGATCATTAGCATGTTTTCAATCAAAATAGACATCGCTTGAATTAAATTATAGCGTTCGAGTCTTTTCGAGTGAGTATTATTCGAATGTACACTCGAAACTTCTCTAAGTAGAAAATCTTGTTTATGAGGCCTAGACTTCAAAATTTGGATGAAATATCAAGATCATGTGGGTCTATAGACCAACATGTCCTGATCATTAGCATGTTTCCAATAAAAATAGACACCTGTTGAGCTAAATTATAGCGTTCGAGTCTTTTCGAGTGTGTATTATTCGAATGTACACTCGAAACTTCTCTAAGTAGAAAATTCGTGTTTATGAGGCCTAGGCTTCAAAATTTGGCTAAAATAACAAGATCATGTGGGTCTATAGACCAACATGTCCTGATCATTAGCATGTTTCCAATAAAAATAGACACCTGTTGAGCTAAATTATAGCGTTCGAGTCTTTTCGAGTGTGTATTATTCGAATGTACACTCGAAACTTCTCTAAGTAGAAAAATCTTATTTATGAGGCCTAGACTTCAAAATTTGGCTAAAAGATCAAGGTCATCTGGGTTTATAGACCAACATGTCCTGATCATTAGCATCTTTCCAATAAAAATAGACACTTGTTGAGCTAAATTATAGCGTTCGAGTCTTTTCGAGTGTGTATTATTCGAATGTACACTCGAAACTGCGGTAAGTAGAAAATTCGTGTTTATGAGGCCTAGCCTTCAAATCTTGGCTAATATATCAAGATCATGTGGGTCTATAGACCAACATGTCCTGATCATTAGCATGTTTTCAATCAAAATAGACACCTCTTGAATTAAATTATAGCGTTCGAGTCTCTTCGAGTGTGTATTATTAGAATGTACACTCGAAACTTCTCTAAGTAGAAAATCTTGTTTATGAGGCCTAGACTTCAAAATTTGGATAAAATATCAAGATCATGTGGCTCCAGAGACCAACATGTCCTGATCATTAGAATGTTTCCAATAAAAATAGACACCTGTTGAGATGAATTATAGCGTTCGAGTCTTTTCGAGTGTGTATTATTCGAATGTACACTCGAAACTTCTCTAAGTAGAAAATTCGTGTTTATGAGGCCTAGACTTCAAAACTTGGCTAAAATATCAAGATTATGTTGGTCTATAGACCAACATGTCCTGATCATTAGCATTTTTCCAATAAAAATAGACACCTGTTGAGCTGAATTATAGCGTTCGAGTCTTTTCGAGTGTGTATTATTCGAATGTACACTCGAAACTGCTCTAAGTAGAAAATCTTGTTTATGAGGCCTAGACTTCAAAATTTGGATAAAATATCAAGATCATGTGGGTCTATAGACCAACATGTCCTGATCATTAGCATGTTTCCAATAAAAATAGACACCTGTTGAGCTAAATTATAGCGTTCGAGTCTTTTCGAAAGTGTATTATTCGAATGTACACTCGAAACTGCTCTAAGTAGAAAATCTTGTTTATGAGGCCTAGACTTAAAAATTTGGATAAAATATCAAGATCATGTGGGTCTATTGACCAACATGTCCTGATCATTAGCATGTTTCCAATAAAAATAGACACCTGTTGAGCTAAATTATAGCGTTCGAGTCTTTTCGAGTGTGTATTATTCGAATGTACACTCGAAACTTCTCTAAGTAGAAAAATCTTATTTATGAGGCCTAGAATTCAAAATTTGGCTAAAATATTAAGATCATGTGGGTTTATAGACCAACATGTCCTGATTATTAGCATGTTTCCGATAAAAATAGACACCTGTTGAGCTGAATAATAGCGTTCGAGTCTTTTCGATTGTGTATTATTCGAATGTACTCTCGAAACTTCTCTAAGTAGAAAATTCGTGTTTATGAGGCCTAGGCTTCAAAACTTAGCTAAAATATCAAGATTATGTTGGTCTATAGACCAACATGTCCTGATCATTAGCATGTTTCCAATAAAAATAGACACCTCTTGAGCTAAATTATAGCGTCCGAGCCTTTTCGAGTGTGTATTTTTCAAATGTACACTCGAAACTGCTCTAAGTAAGCAAATCTTGTTTATGAGGCCTAGACTTCAAAATTTAGCTAAAATATCAAGGTCATCTGGGTCTATAGACCAACATGTCCTGATCATTAGCATCTTTCCAATAAAAATACACACTTGTTGAGCTAAATTATAGCGTGTATTATTCGAATGTACACTCGAACCTGCGGTAAGTAGAAAATTCGTGTTTATGAGGCCTAGCCTTCAAAACTTGGCTAACATATTAAGATCATGTGGGTCTATAGACCAACATGTCCTGATCATTAGCATGTTTTCAATCAAAATAGACACCTGTTGAGCTGAATTATAGCGTTCGAGTCTTTTTGATTGTGTATTATTCGAATGTACACTCGAAACTGCTCTAAGTAGAAAATTCGTGTTTATGAGGCCTAGGCTTCAAAACTTGGCTAAAATATCAAGATTTTGTTGGTCTATAGACCAACATGTCCTGATCATTAGAATGTTTCCAATAAAAATAGACACCTCTTGAGCTAAATTATAGCGTTCGAGTCTTTTCGTGTGTGTATTTTTTTAATGTACACTCGAAACTTCTCTAAGTAGAAAATCTTATTTATGAGGCCTAGACTTCAAAATTTGGCTAAATTATCAAGATCATGTGGGTCTATAGACCAACATGTCCTGATCATTAGCATGTTTCCAATAAAAATAGACACCTGTTGAGCTAAATTATAGCGTTCGAGTCTTTTCGAGTGTGTATTATTCGAATGTACACTCGAAACTGCTCTAAGTAGAAAATCTTGTTTATGAGGCCTAGACTTCAAAATTTGGATAAAATATCAAGATCATGTGGGTCTATATACCAACATGTCCTGATCATTAGCATGTTTCCAATAAAATTAGACACCTGTTGAGCTAAATTATAGCGTTCGAGTCTTTTCGAGTGTGTATTATTCGAATGTACACTCGAAACTTCTCTAAGTATAAAATCTTATTTATGAGGCCTAGACTTCAAAATTTGGATAAAATATCAAGATCATGTGGGTCTATAGACCAACATGTCCTGATCATTAGCATGTTTCCGATAAAAATAGACACCTGTTGAGCTAAATTATAGCGTTCGAGTCTTTTCGAGTGTGTATTATTCGAATGTACACTCGAAACTGCTCTAAGTAGAAAATTCGTGTTTATGAGGCCTAGGCTTCAAAATTTGGCTAAAATAAGAAGATCATGTGGGTCTATAGACCAACATGTCCTGATCATTAGCATGTTTCCAATAAAAATAGACACCTGTTGAGCTAAATTATAGCGTTCGAGTCTTTTCGAGTGTGTATTATTCGAATGTACACTCGAAACTTCTCTAAGTAGAAAAATCTTATTTATGAGGCCTAGACTTCAAAATTTGGCTAAAATATCAAGGTCATCTGGGTCTATAGACCAACATGTCCTGATCATTAGAATCTTTCCAATATAAATAGACACCTGTTGAGCTAAATTATAGCGTTCGAGTCTTTTCGAGTGTGTATTATTCGAATGTACACTCGAAACTGCGGTAAGTAGAAAATTCGTGTTTATGAGGCCTAGCCTTCAAAATTTGGCTAAAATAACAAGATCATGTGGGTCTATGGACCAACATGTCCTGATCATTAGCATGTTTCCAATAAAAATAGACACCTGTTGAGCTAAATTATAGCGTTCGAGTCTTTTCGAGTGTGTATTATTCGAATGTACACTCGAAACTGCTCTAAGTAGAAAATTCGTGTTTATGAGGCCTAGGCTTCAAAATTTGGCTAAAATAACAAGATCATGTGGGTCTATAGACCAACATGTCCTGATCATTAGCATGTTTCCGATAAAAATAGACACCTGTTGAGCTAAATTATAGCGTTCAAGTCTTTTCGATTGTGTATTATTCAAATGTACACTCGAAACTGCTCTAAGTAGAAAATTCGTGTTTATGAGGCCTAGGCTTCAAAATTTGGCTAAAATAACAAGATCATGTGGGTCTATAGACCAACATGTCCTGATCATTAGCATGTTTCCAATAAAAATAGACACCTGTTGAGCTAAATTATAGCGTTCGAGTCTTTTCGAGTGTGTATTATTCGAATGTACACTCGAAACTTCAGTAAGTAGAAAAATCTTATTTATGAGGCCTAGACTTCAAATCTTGGCTAACATATCAAGGTCATCTGGGTCTATAGACCAAAATGTCCTGATAATTAGCATGTTTTCAATCAAAATAGACACCTCTTGAATTAAATTATAGCGTTCGAGTCTTTTCGAGTGTGTATTATTCGAATGTACACTCGAAACTTCTCTAAGTAGAAAATCTTGTTTATGAGGCCTAGACTTCAAATTTTGGATAAAATATCAAGATCATGTGGGTCTATAGACCAACATGTCCTGATCATTAGCATGTTTCCAATAAAAATAGACACCTGTTGAGCTAAATTATAGCGTTCGAGTCTTTTCGAGTGTGTATTATTCGAATGTACACTCGAAACTTCTCTAAGTAGAAAATTCGTGTTTATGAGGCCTAGGCTTCAAAATTTGGCTAAAATAACAAGATCATGTGGGTCTATAGACCAACATGTCCTGATCATTAGCATGTTTCCAATAAAAATAGACACATGTTGAGCTAAATTATAGCGTTCGAGTCTTTTCGAGTGTGTACTATTCGAATGTACACTCGAAACTGCTCTAAGTAGAAAATTCGTGTTTATGAGGCCTAGGCTTCAAAATTTGGCTAAAATAACAAGATCATGTGGGTCGATAGACCAACATGTCCTGATCATTAGCATGTTTCCAATAAAAATAGACACATGTTGAGCTAAATTATAGCGTTCGAGTCTTTTCGATTGTGTATTATTCGAATGTACACTCGAAACTTCTCTAAGTAGAAAAATCTTATTTATGAGGCCTAGACTTCAAAATTTGGCTAAAATATCAAGGTCATCTGGGTCTATAGACCAACATGTCCTGATCATTAGCATGTTTCCAATAAAAATAGACACCTGTTGAGTTAAATTATAGCGTTCGAGTCTTTTCGAGTGTGTACTATTCGAATGTACACTCGAAACTGCTCTAAGTAGAAAATTCGTGTTTATGAGGCCTAGGCTTCAAAATTTGGCTAAAATAACAAGATCATGTGGGTCTATAGACCAACATGTCCTGATCATTAGCATGTTTCCAATAAAAATAGACACCTGTTGAGCTATATTATAGCGTTCGAGTCTTTTCGAGTGTGTATTATTCGAATGTACACTCGAAACTTCTCTAAGCAGAAAATCTTGTTTATGAGGCCTAGGCTTCAAAATTTGGATAAAATAGCAAGATCATGTGGGTCTATAGACCAACATGTCCTGATCATTAGCATGTTTCCAATAAAAATAGACACCTGTTGAGCTAAATTATAGCGTTCGAGTCTTTTCGAGTGTGTATTATTCGAATGTACACTCGAAACTGCTCTAAGTAGAAAATTCTTGTTTATGAGCCCTAGACTTCAAAATTTGGCTAAATTATCAAGATCATGTGGGTCTGTAGACCAACATGTCCTGATCATTAGCATGTTTCCAATAAAAATAGACACCTCTTGAGCTAAATTATAGCGTTCGAGTCTTTTCGTGTGTGTATTTTTCGAATGTACCCTCGAAACTTCTCTAAGTAGAAAATCTTATTTATGAGGCCTAGACTTCAAAATTTGGCTAAATTATCAAGATCATGTGGGTCTATAGACCAACATGTCCTGATCATTAGCATGTTTCCAATAAAAATAGACACCTGTTGAGCTAAATTATAGCGTTCGAGTCTTTTCGAGTGTGTATTATTCGAATGTACACTCGAAACTGCTCTAAGTAGAAAATCTTGTTTATGAGGCCTAGACTTCAAAATTTGGATAAAATATCAAGATCATGTGGGTCTATAGACCAACATGTCCTGATCATTAGCATGTTTCCAATAAAAATAGACACATGTTGAGCTAAATTTTAGCGTTCGAGTCTTTTCGAGTGTGTATTATTCGAATGTACACTCGAAACTGCTCTAAGTAGAAAATCTTGTTTATGAGGCCTAGACTTCAAAATTTGGATAAAATATCAAGATCATGTGGGTCTATAGACCAACATGTCCTGATCATTAGCATGTTTCCGGTAAAAATAGACACCTGTTGAGCTAAATTATAGCGTTCGAGTCTTTTCGAGTGTGTATTATTCGAATGTACACTCGAAACTGCTCTAAGTAGAAAATCTTGTTTATGAGGCCTAGACTTCAAAATTTGGATAAAATATCAAGACCATGTGGGTCTATAGACCAACATGTCCTGATCATTAGCATGTTTCCAATAAAAATAGACACCTGTTGAGCTAAATTATAGCGTTCGAGTCTTTTCGAGTGTGTATTATTCAAATGTACACTCGAAACTTCTCTAAGTAGAAAAATCTTGTTTATGAGGCCTAGACTTCAAAATTTGGCTAAAATATTAAGATCATGTGGGTCTATAGACCAACATGTCCTGATCATTAGCATGTTTCCGATAAAAATAGACACCTGTTGAGCTAAATTATAGCATTCGAGTCTTTTCGAGTGTGTATTTTTCGAATGTACACTCGAAACTTCTCTAAGTAGAAAATATTGTTTATGAGGCCTAGACTTCAAAACTTGGCTAAAATATCAACATCATGTGGGTCTATAGACCAACATGTCCTGATAATTAGCATGTTTTCAATCAAAATAGACACCTCTTGAGCTAAATTAGCGTTCGAGTCTTTTCGAGTGTGTATTTTTCGAATGTACACTCGAAACTGCTCTAAGTAGAAAATTCGTGTTCATGAGGCCTAAGCTTCAAAACTTGGCTAAAATATCAAGATTATATTGGTCTATAGACCAACATATCCTGAATATTAGCATATTTCCAATAAAAATAGACACCTCTTGAATTAAATTATAGCGTTCGAGTCTTTTCGAGTGTGTATTTTTCGAATGCACATTCGAAACTTCTCTAAGTAGAAAATTCGTGTTTATGAGGCCTAGGCTTCAAAACTTGGCTAAAATATCAAGATTATGTAGGTCTATAGACCAACATGTCCTGATCATTAACATGTTTCAAATAAAAATAGACACCTCTTGAGCTAAATTATAGCGTTCGAGTCTTTTCGTGTGTGTATTTTCGAATGTACACTCGAAACTTCTCTAAGTAGAAAATCTTATTTATGAGGCCTAGACTTCAAAATTTGGCTAAATTATCAAGATCATGTGGGTCTATAGACCAACATGTCCTGATCATTCGCATGTTTCCGATAAAGATAGACACCTGTTGAGCTAAATTATAGCATTCGAGTCTTTTCGAGTGTGTATTATTCGAATGTACACTCGAAACTGCTCTAAGTAGAAAATCTTGTTTATGAGGCCTAGACTTCAAAATTTGGATAAAATATCAAGATCATGTGGGTCTATAGACCAACATGTCCTGATCATTAGCATGTTTCCGATAAAAATAGACACCTGTTGAGCTAAATTATAACATTCGAGTCTTTTCGAGTGTGTATTATTCAAATGTACACTCGAAACTGCTCTAAGTAGAAAATCTTTTTTATGAGGCCTAGACTTCAAAATTTGGATAAAATATCAAGATCATGTGGGTCTATAGACCAACATGTCCTGATCATTAGCATGTTTCCAATA
Source organism: Papaver somniferum (assembly GCF_003573695.1). NCBI lineage: Eukaryota > Viridiplantae > Streptophyta > Magnoliopsida > Ranunculales > Papaveraceae > Papaver > Papaver somniferum. Next base: position 299,593 of record NW_020623711.1, read on the forward strand.
AAAATAGACACCTGTTGAGCTAAATTATAGCGTTCGATTCTTTTCGAGTGTGTATTATTCGAATGTACACTCGAAACTGCTCTAAGTAGAAAATCTTGTCTATGAGGCCTAGACTTCAAAATTTGGATAAAATATCAAGATCATGTGGGTCTATAGACCAACATGTCCTGATCATTAGCATGTTTCCAATAAAAATAGACACCTGTTGAGCTAAATTATAGCGTTCGAGTCTTTTCGAGTGTGTATTATTCGAATGTACACTCGAAACTTCTCTAAGTAGAAAAATCTTGTTTATGAGTCCTAGACTTCAAAATTTGGCTAAAATATTAAGATCATGTGGGTCTATAGACCAACATGTCCTGATCATTAGCATGTTTCCTATAAAAATAGACACCTGTTGAGCTGAATTATAGCGTTCGAGTCTTTTCGATTGTGTATTATTCGAATGTAAACTCGAAACTTCTCTAAGTAGAAAATTCGTGTTTATGAGGCCTAGGCTTCAAAACTTGGCTAAAATATCAAGATTATGTTGGTCTATAGACCAACATGTCCTGATCATTAGCATGTTTCCAATAAAAATAGACAACTCTTGAGCTAAATTATAGCGTTCGAGTCTTTTCGTGTGTGTATTTTTCGAATGTACGCTCGAAACTTCTCTAAGTAGAAAATCTTATTTATGAGGCCTAGACTTCAAAATTTGGCTAAATTATCAAGATCATGTGGGTCTATAGACCAAAATGTCTTGATCATTAGCATGTTTCCAATAAAAATTGACACCTGTTGAGCTAAATTATAGCGTTCGAGTCTTTTCGAGTGTGTATTATTCGAATGTACACTCGAAACTTCTCTAAGTAGAAAAATCTTGTTTATGAGGCCTAGACTTCAAAATTTGGCTAAAATATTAAGATCATGTGGGTCTATAGACCAACATGTCCTGATCATTAGCATGTTTCCGATAAAAATAGACACCTGTTGAGCTGAATTATAGCGTTCGAGTCTTTTCGTGTGTGTATTATTCGAATGTACACACGAAACTGCTCTAAGTAGAAAATCTTGTTTATGAGGCCTAGACTTCAAAATTTGGATAAAATATCAAGATCATGTGGGTCTATAGACCAACATGTCCTGATCATTAGCATGTTTCCAATAAAAATAGACACCTGTTGAGCTAAATTATAGCGTTCGAGTCTTTTCGAGTGTGTATTATTCGAATGTACACTCGAAACTGCTATCAGTAGAAAATCTTGTTTATGAGGCCTAGACTTCAAAATTTGGATAAAATATCAAGATCATGTGGGTCTATAGACCAACATGTCCTGATCATTAGCATGTTTCCAATAAAAATAGACACCTGTTGAGCTAAATTATAACGTTCGAGTCTTTTCAACTGTGTATTATTCGAATGTACACTCGAAACTTCTCTAAGTAGAAAAATCTTGTTTATGAGGCCTAGACTTCAAAATTTGGATAAAATATTAAGATCATGTGGGTCTATAGACCAACATGTCCTGATCATTAGCATGTTTCCGATAAAAATAGACACCTGTTGAGCTAAATTATAGCATTCGAGTCTTTTCGAGTGTGTATTTTTCGAATGTACACTCGAAACTTCTCTAAGTAGAAAATATTGTTTATGAGGCCTAGACTTCAAAACTTGGCTAAAATATCAACATCATGTGGGTCTATAGACCAACATGTCCTGATAATTAGAATGTTTTCAATCAAAATAGACACCTCTTGAGCTAAATTAGCGTTCGAGTCTTTTCGAGTGTGTATTTTTCGAATGTACACTCGAAACTTCTCTAAGTAAGAAAATCTTGTTTATGAGGCCTAGACTTCAAAATTTAGCTAAAATATCAAGGTCATATGAGTCTATAGACCAACATGTCCTGATCATTAGCATCTTTCCAATAAAAATAGACACTTGTTGAGCTAAATTATAGCGTTCGAGTCTTTTCGAGTGTGTATTATTCGAATGTACACTCGAAACTGCGGTAAATAGAAAATTCGTGTTTATGAGGCCTAGCCTTCAAAACTTGGCTAACATATCAAGATCATGTGGGTCTATAGACCAACATGTCCTGATCATTATCATGTTTTCAATCAAAATAGACACCTTTTGAATTAAATTATAGCGTTCAAGTCTTTTCGAGTGTGTATTTTTCGAATGTACATTCGAAACTGCTCTAAGTAGACAAATCTTGTTTATGAGGCCTAGACTTCAAAATTTGGCTAAAATATTAAGATCATGTGGGTCTATAGACCAACATGTCCTGATCGTTAGCATGTTTACGATAAAAATAGACCTGTTGAGCTAAATTATAGCGTTCGAGTCTTTTCGAGTGTGTATTTTTCGAATGTACACTCGAAACTTCTCTAAGTAGAAAATCTTATTTATTAGGCCTAGACTTCAAAATTTGGCTAAAATATCAAGATCATGTGGGTCTATAGCCCAACATGTCCTGATCATTAGCATGTTTCCAATAAAAATAGACACTTGTTGAGCTAAATTATAGCGTTCGAGTCTTTTCGAGTGTGTATTATTCGAATGTACACTCGAAACTGCGGTAAGTAGAAAATTCGTGTTTATAAGGCCTAGCCTTCAAAACTTGGCTAACATATCAAGATCATGTGGGTCTATAGACCAACATGTCCTGATCATTAGCATGTTTTCAATCAAAATAGACACCTCTTGAATTAAATTATAGCGTTCAAGTATTTTCGAGTGTGTATTTTTCGAGTGTACATTCGAAACTGCTTTAAGTAGACAAATCTTGTTTATGAGGCCTAGACTTCAAAATTTGGCTAACATATTAAGATCATGTGGGTCTATAGACCAACATGTCCTGATCATTAGCATGTTTACGATAACAATAGACCTGTTGAGCTAAATTATAGCGTTCGAGTCTTTTCGAGTGTGTATTATTCGAATGTACACTCGAAACTGCTCTAAGTAGAAAATCTTGTTTATGAGGCCTAGACTTCAAAATTTGGATAAAATATCAAGATCATGTGGGTCTATAGACCAACATGTCCTGATCATTAGCATGTTTCCGATAAAAATAGACACCTGTTGAGCTAAATTATAACATTCGAGTATTTTCGAGTGTGTATTTTTCGAATGTACACTCGAAACTTCTCTAAGTAGAAAATATTGTTTATGAGGCCTAGACTTCAAAACTTGGCTAAAATATCAACATCATGTGGGTTTATAGACCAACATGTCCTGATAATTAGCATGTTTTCAATCAAAATAGACACCTCTTGAATTAAATTATAGCGTTCAAGTCTTTTCGAGTGTGTATTTTTCGAGTGTACATTCGAAACTGCTTTAAGTAGACAAATCTTGTTTATGAGGCCTAGACTTCAAAATTTGGCTAACATATTAAGATCATGTGGGTCTATAGACCAACATGTCTTGATCATTAGCATGTTTACGATAACAATAGACCTGTTGAGCTAAATTATAGCGTTCGAGTCTTTTCGAGTGTGTATTATTCGAATGTACACTCGAAACTGCTCTAAGTAGAAAATCTTGTTTATGAGGCCTAGACTTCAAAATTTGGATAAAATATCAAGATCATGTGGGTCTATAGACCAACATGTCCTGATCATTAGCATGTTTCCAATAAAAAGAGACACCTGTTGAGCTAAATTATAGCGTTCGAGTCTTTTCGAGTGTGTATTATTCGAATGTACACTCGAAACTTCTCTAAGTAGAAAAATCTTGTTTATGAGACCTAGACTTCAAAATTTGGATAAAATATTAAGATCATGTGGGACTATAGACCAACATGTCATGATCATTAGCATGTTTCCGATAAAAATAGACACCTGTTGAGCTAAATTATAGCATTCGAGTCTTTTCGAGTGTGTATTTTTCGAATGTACACTCGAAACTTCTCTAAGTAGAAAATATTGTTTATGAGGCCTAGACTTCAAAACTTGGCTAAAATATCAACATCATGTGGGTCTATAGACCAACATGTCCTGATAATTGGCATGTTTTCAATCAAAATAGACACCTCTTGAGCTAAATTAGCGTTCGAGTCTTTTCGAGTGTGTATTTTTCGAATGTACACTCGAAACTGCTCTAAGTAAGCAAATCTTGTTTATGAGGCTTAGACTTCAAAATTTAGCTAAACTATCAAGGTCATCTGGGTCTATAGACCAACATGTCCTGATCATTAGCATCTTTCCAATAAAAATATACACTTGTTGAGCTAAATTATAGCGTTCGAGTCTTTTCGAGTGTGTATTATTCGAATGTACACTCGAAACTGCGGTAAGTAGAAAATTCGTGTTTATGAGGCCTAGCCTTCAAAACTTGGCTAACATATCAAGATCATGTGGGTCTATAGACCAACATGTCCTGATCATTATCATGTTTTCAATCAAAATAGACACCTCTTGAATTAAATTATAGCGTTCAAGTCTTTTCGAGTGTGTATTTTTCGAGTGTACATTCGAAACTGCTTTAAGTAGACAAATCTTGTTTATGAGGCCTAGACTTCAAAATTTGGCTAACATATTAAGATCATGTGGGTCTATAGACCAACATGTCTTGATCATTAGCATGTTTACGATAACAATAGACCTGTTGAGCTAAATTATAGCGTTCGAGTCTTTTCGAGTGTGTATTATTCGAATGTACACTCGAAACTGCTCTAAGTAGAAAAATCTTGTTTATGAGGCCTAGACTTCAAAATTTGGATAAAATATCAAGATCATGTGGGTCTATAGACCAACATGTCCTGATCATTAGCATGTTTCCAATAAAAATAGACACCTCTTGAGCTAAATTATAGCGTTCGAGTCTTTTCATGTGTGTATTTTTCGAATGTACACTCGAAACTTCTCTAAGTAGAAAATCTTATTTATGAGGCCTAGACTTCAAAATTTGGCTAAATTATCAAGATCATGTGGGTCTATAGACCAACATGTCCTGATCATTAACATGTTTCCAATAAAAATAGACACCTGTTGAGCTAAATTATAGCGTTCGAGTCTTTTCGAGTGTGTATTATTCGAATGTACACTCGAAACTTCTCTAAGTAGAAAAATCTTGTTTATGAGGCCTAGACTTCAAAATTTGGCTAAAATATTAAGATCATGTGGGTCTATAGACCAACATGTACTGATCATTAGCATGTTTTCGATAAAAATAGACACATGTTGAGCTAAATTATAGCATTCGAGTCTTTTCGAGTGTGTATTTTTCGAATGTACACTCGAAACTTGTCTAAGTAGAAAATATTGTTTATGAGGCCTAGACTTCAAAACTTGGCTAAAATATCAACATCATGTGGGTCTATAGACCAACATGTCCTGATAATTAGCATGTTTTCAATCAAAATAGACACCTCTTGAGCTAAATTAGCGTTCGAGTCTTTTCGAGTGTGTATTTTTCGAATGTACACTCCAAACTTCTCTAAGTAGAAAATATTGTTTATGAGGCCTAGACTTCAAAATTTGGCTAAAATATCAACATCATGTGGGTCTATAGACCAACATGTCCTGATAATTAGCATGTTTTCAATCAAAATAGACACCTCTTGAGCTAAATTAGCGTTCGAGTCTTTTCGAGTGTGTATTTTTCGAATGTACACTCGAAACTTCTCTAAGTAGAAAATATTATTTATGAGGCCTAGACTTCAAAACTTGGCTAAAATATCAACATCATGTGGGTCTATAGACCAACATGTCCTGATAATTAGCATGTTTTCAATCAAAATAGACACCTCTTGAGCTAAATTATAGCGTTCGAGTCTTTTCGAGTGTGTATTATTCGAATGTACACTCGAAACTTCTCTAAGTAGAAAATTCGTGTTTATGAGGCCTAGGCTTCAAAACTTGGATAAAATATCAAGATCATGTGGGTCTATAGACCAACATGTCCTGATAATTAGCATGTTTTCAATCAAAATAGACGCCTCTTGAGCTAAATTATAGCGTTCGAGTCTTTTCGAGTGTGTATTTTTCGAATGTACACTCGAAACTGCTCTAAGTAGAAAAATCTTGTTTATGTGGCCTAGACTTCAAAATTTGGCTAAAATATCAAGATCATGTGGGTCTATAGACCAACATGTCCTGATCATTAGCATGTTTCCAATCAAAATAGACATCTCTTGAGCTAAATTATAGCGTTCGAGTCTTTTCGAGTGTGTATTATTCGAATGTACACTCGAAACTGCTCTAAGTAGAAAATCCGTGTTAATGAGGCCTAGGCTTCAAAACTTGGATAAAATATCAAGATCATGTGGGTCTATATACCAACATGTCCTGATAATTAGCATGTTTTCAATCAAAATAGACACCTCTTGAGCTAAATTATAGCGTTCGAGTCTTTTCGAGTGTGTATTTTTCGAATGTACACTCGAAACTGCTCTAAGTAGAAAAATCTTGTTTATGTGGCCTAGACTTCAAAATTTGGCTAAAATATCAAGATCATGTGGGTCTATAGACCAACATGTCCTGATCATTAGCATGTTTCCAATCAAAATAGACTCCTCTTGAGCTAAATTATAGCGTTCGAGTCTTTTCGAGTGTGTATTTTTCGAACGTACACTCGAAACTGCTCTAAGTAGAAAATTTGTGTTTATGAGGCCTAGGCTTCAAAACTTGGCTAAAATATCAAGATCATGTGGGTATATAGACCAACATGTCCTGATATCTAGCATGTTTTCAATCAAAATAGACACCTCTTGAGCTAAATTTTAGCGTTCGAGTCTTTTCGAGTGTGTATTTTTCGAATGTACACTCGAAACTGCTCTAAGTAGAAAAATCTTGTTTATGTGGCCTAGACTTCAAAATTTGGCTAAAATATCAAGATCATGTGGGTCTATAGACCAACATGTCCTGATCATTAGCATGTTTCCAATCAAAATAGACACCTCTTGAGCTAAATTATAGCGTTCGAGTCTTTTCGAGTGTGTATTTTTCGAATGTACACTCGAAACTGCTCTAAGTATAATATCAGTGTTTATGAGGCCTAGGCTTCAAAACTTGGATAAAATATCAAGATCATGTGGGTCTATAGACCAACATGTCCTGATAATTAGCATGTTTTCAATCAAAACAGACACCTCTTGAGGTAAATTATAGCGTTCGAGTCTTTTCGAGTGTGTATTTTTCGAATGTACACTCGAAACTGCTCTAAGTAGAAAAATCTTGTTTATGTGGCCTAGACTTCAAAATTTGGCTAAAATATCAAGATCATGTGGGTCTATAGACCAACATGTCCTGATCATTAGCATGTTTCCAATCAAAATAGACACCTCTTGAGCTAAATTATAGTGTTCTAGTCTTTTCGAGTGTGTATTTTTCGAATGTACACTCGAAACTGCTTTAAGTAGAAAAATCTTGTTTATGTGGCCTAGACTTCAAAATTTGGCTAAAATATCAAGATCTTGTGGGTCTATAGACCAACATGTCCTGATCAATAGCATGTTTCCAATCAAAATAGACACCTCTGGAGCTAAATTATAGCGTTCGAGTCTTTTCGAATGTGTATTTTTCGAATGTACACTCGAAACTGCTCTAAGTAGAAAAATCTTGTTTATGTGGCCTAGACTTCAAAATTTGGCTAAAATATCAAGATCATGTGGGTCTATAGACCAACATGTCCTGATCATTAGCATGTTTCCAATCAAAATAGACACCTCTGGAGCTAAATTATAGTGTTCTAGTCTTTTCGAATGTGTATTTTTCGAATGTACAGTCGAAACTGCTCTAAGTAGAAAAATCTTGTTTATGTGGCCTAGACTTCAAAATTTGGCTAAAATATCAAGATCTTGTGGGTCTATATACCAACATGTCCTGATCAATAGCATGTTTCCAATCAAAATAGACACCTCTGGAGCTAAATTATAGCGTTCGAGTCTTTTCGAATGTGTATTTTTCGAATGTACACTCGAAACTGCTCTAAGTAGAAAAATCTTGTTTATGTGGCCTAGACTTCAAAATTTGGCTAAAATATCAAGATCATGTGGGTCTATAGACCAACATGTCCTGATCATTAGCATGTTTCCAATCAAAATAGACACCTCTGGAGCTAAATTATAGTGTTCTAGTCTTTTCGAGTGTGTATTTTTCGAATGTACAGTCGAAACTGCTCTAAGTAGAAAAATCTTATTTATGTGGCCTAGACTTCAAAATTTGGCTAAAATATCAAGATCTTGTGGGTCTATAGACCAACATGTCTTGATCATTAGCATGTTTCCAATCAAAATAGACACCTCTTGAGCTAAATTATAGCGTTCTAGTCTTTTCGAGTGTGTATTTTTCGAATGTACACTCGAAACTGCTCTAAGTAGAAAATTTGTGTTTATGAGGCCTAGGCTTCAAAACTTGGCAAAAATATCAAGATCATGTGGGTCTATAGACCAACATGTCCTGATCATTAGCATGTTTCCAATCAAAATAGACACCTCTTGAGCTAAATTATAGCGTTCGATTCTTTTCGAGTGTGTATTTTTCGAATGTACACTCGAAACTGCTCTAAGTAGAAAAATCTTGTTTATGTGGCCTAGACTTCAAAATTTGGCTAAAATATCAAGATCTTGTGGATATATATACCAACATGTCCTGATCAATAGCATGTTTCCAATCAAAATAGACACCTCTGGAGCTAAATTATAGCGTTCGAGTCTTTTCGAATGTGTATTTTTCGAATGTACACTCGAAACTGCTCTAAGTAGAAAAATCTTGTTTATGTGGCCTAGACTTCAAAATTTGGCTAAAATATCAAGATCATGTGGGTCTATAGACCAACATGTCCTGATCATTAGCATGTTTCCAATCAAAATAGACACCTCTTGAGTTAAATTATAGTGTTCTAGTCTTTTCGAGTGTGTATTTTTCGAATGTACACTCGAAACTGCTCTAAGTAGAAAAATCTTGTTTATGTGGCCTAGACTTCAAAATTTGGCTAAAATATCAAGATCATGTGGGTCTATAGACCAACATGTCCTGATCATTAGCATGTTTCCAATCAAAATAGACTCCTCTTGAGCTAAATTATAGCGTTCTAGTCTTTTTGAGTGTGTATTTTTTGAATGTACACTCGAAACTGCTCTAAGTAGAAAATTTGTGTTTATGAGGCCTAGGCTTCAAAACTTGGCTAAAATATCAAGATCATGTGGGTCTATAGACCAACATGTCCTGATAATTAGCATGTTTTCAATCAAAATAGACATCTCTGGAACTAAATTATAGCGTTCGAGTCTTTTCGAGTGTGTATTTTTTGAATGTACACTTGAAACTGCTCTAAGTAGAAAAATCTTGTTTATGTGGCCTAGACTTCAAAATTTGGCTAAAATATCAAGATCTTGTGGGTCTATAGACCAACATGTCCTGATCATTAGCATGTTTCCAATCAAAATAGACACCTCTTGAGCTAAATTATAGCGTTCTAGTCTTTTCGAGTGTGTATTTTTCGAATGTACACTCGAAACTGCTCTAAGTAGAAAATTTGTGTTTATGAGGCCTAGGCTTCAAAATTTGGCTAAAATATCAAGATCATGTGGGTCTATAGACCAACATGTCCTGATCAATAACATGTTTTCAATCAAAATAGACACCTCTTGAGCTAAATTATAGCGTTCGAGTCTTTTCGAGTGTGTATTTTTCGAATGTACACTCGAAACTTCTCTAAGTAGACAAATTTTGTTTATGAGGCCTAGACTTAAAAATTTAGCTAAAATATCAAGATCATCTGGGTCTATAGACCAACATGTCCTGATCATTAGCATGTTTCCAATAAAAATAGACACCTGTTGAGCTAAATTATAGCGTTCGAGTCTTTTCGAGTGTGTATTATTCGAATGTACACTCGAAACTGCTCTAAGTAGAAAATCTTGTTTATGAGGCCTAGACTTCAAAATTTGGATAAATTATCAAGATCATGTAGGTCTACAGACCAACATGTCCTGATCATTAGCATGTTTCCAATAAAAATAGACACCTGTTGAGCTAAATTATAGCGTTCGAGTCTTTTCGAGTGTGTATTATTCGAATGTACACTCGAAACTTCTCTAAGTAGAAAAATCTTGTTTATGAGGCCTATACTTCAAAATTTGGCTAAAATATTAAGATCATGTGGGTCTATAGACCAACATGTCCTGATCATTAGCATGTTTCCGATAAAAATAGACACCTGTTGAGCTGAATTATAGCGTTCGAGTCTTTTCGATTGTGTATTATTCGAATGTACACTCGAAATTGCTCTAAGTAGAAAATTCGTGTTTATGAGGCCTAGGCTTCAAAACTTGGATAATATATCAAGATTATGTTGGTCTATAGACCAACATGTCCTGATCATTAGCATGTTTCCAATAAAAATAGACACCTGTTGAGCTAAATTATAGCGTTCGAGTCTTTTCGAGTGTGTATTATTCGAATGTACACTCGAAACTGCTCTAAGTAGAAAATCTTGTTTATGAGGCCTAGACTTCAAAATTTGGATAAAATATCAAGATCATGTGGGTCCATAGACCAACATGTCCTGATCATTAGCATGTTTCCAATAAAAATAGACACCTGTTGAGCTAAATTATAGCGTTCGAGTCTTTTAGAGTGTGTATTATTCGAATATACACTCGAAACTTCTCTAAGTAGAAAAATCTTATTTATGAGGCCTAGACTTCAAAATTTGGCTAAAATATTAAGATCATGTGGGTCTATAGACAAACATGTCCTGATCATTAGCATGTTTCCGATAAAAATAGACACCTGTTGAGCTGAATTATAGCGTTCGAGTCTTTTCGATTGTGTATTATTCGAATGTACACTCGAAACTGCTCTAAGCAGAAAATTCGTGTTTATGAGGCCTAGACTTCAAAATTTGGCTAAATTATCAAGATCATGTGGCTCTATAGACCAACATGTCCTGATCATTAGCATGTTTCCAATTAAAATAGACACTTGTTGAGCTAAATTAGCGTTTGAGTCTTTTCGAGTGTGTATTATTCGAATGTACACTCGAAACTGCTCTAAGTAGAAAATCTTGTTTATGAGGCCTAGACTTCAAAATTTGGATAAATTATCAAGATCATGTGGGTCTATAGACCAACATGTCCTGATCATTAGCATGTTTCCAATAAAAATAGACACCTGTTGAGCTAAATTATAGCGTTCGAGTCTTTTCGAGTGTGTATTATTCGAATGTACACTCGAAACTTCTCTAAGTAGAAAAATCTTGTTTATGAGGCCTATACTTCAAAATTTGGCTAAAATATTAAGATCATGTGGGTCTATAGACCAACATGTCCTGATCATTAGCATGTTTCCGATAAAAATAGACACCTGTTGAGCTTAATTATAGCGTTCGAGTCTTTTCGATTGTGTATTATTCGAATGTACACTCGAAACTTCTCTAAGTAGAAAATTCGTGTTTATGAGGCCTAGGCTTCAAAACTTGGATAATATATCAAGATTATGTTGGTCTATAGACCAACATGTCCTGATCATTAGCATGTTTCCAATAAAAATAGACACCTCTTGAGCTAAATTATAGCGTTCGAGTCTTTTCGAGTGTGTATTATTCGAATGTACACTCGAAACTGCTCTTAGTAGAAAATCTTGTTTATGAGGCCTAGACTTCAAAATTTGGATAAAATATCAAGATCATGTGGGTCTATAGACCAACATGTCCTGATCATTAGCATGTTTCCAATAAAAATAGACACCTGTTGAGCTAAATTATAGCGTTCGAGTCTTTTCGAGTGTGTATTATTCGAATGTACACTCGAAACTTCTCTAAGTAGAAAAATCTTGTTTATGAGGCCTAGACTTCAAAATTTGGCTAAAATATTAAGATCATGTGGGTCTATAGACCAACATGTCCTGATCATTAGCATATTTCCGATAAAAATAGACAACTGTTGAGCTGAATTATAGCGTTCGAGTGTTTTCGATTGTGTATTATTCGAATGTACACTCGAAACTGCTCTAAGTAGAAAATTCGTCTTTATGAGGCCTAGGATTCAAAACTTGGCTAAAATATCAAGATCATGTTGGTCTTTAGACCAACATGTCCTGATCTTTAGCATGTTTCCAATAAAAATAGACACCTGTTGAGCTAAATTATAGCGTTCGAGTCTTTTCGAGTGTGTATTATTCGAATGTACACTCGAAACTGCGGTAAGTAGAAAATTCGTGTTTATGAGGCCTAGCCTTCAAAAATTGGCTAACATATTAAGATCATGTGGGTCTATAGACCAACATGTCCTGATAATTAGCATGTTTTATAACAAAATAGACACCTCTTGAGCTAAATTAGCGTTCGAGTCTTTTCGAGTGTGTATTTTTCGAATGTACACTCGAAACTGCTCTAAGTAAGCAAATCTTGTTTATGAGGCATAGACTTCAAAATTTAGCTAAAATATCAAGGTCATCTGGGTCTATAGACCAACATGTCCTGATCATTAGCATCTTTCCAATAAAAATAGACACTTGTTGAGCTAAATTATAGCGTTCGAGTCTTTTCGAGTGTGTATTATTCGAATGTACACTCGAAACTGCGGTAAGTAGAAAATTCGTGTTTATGAGGCCTAGCCTTCAAAAATTGGCTAACATATTAAGATCATGTGGGTCTATAGACCAACATGTCCTAATCATTAGCATGTTTTCAATCAAAATAGACACCCCTGTTGAGCTGAATTATAGCGTTCGAGTCTTTTCGATTGTGTATTATTCGAATGTACACTCGAAACTGCTCTAAGTAGAAAGTTCGTGTTTATGAGGCCTAGGCTTCAAAACTTGGCTAAAATATCAAGATTATGTTGGTCTATAGACCAACATGTCCTGATCATTAGCATGTTTCCAATAAAAATAGACACCTCTTGAGATAAATTATAGCGTTCGAGTCTTTTCGTGTGTGTATTTTTGGAATGTACACTCGAAACTTCTCTAAGTAGAAAATCTTATTTATGAGGCCTAGACTTCAAAATTTGGCTAAATTATCAAGATCATGTGGGTCTATAGACCAACATGTCCTGATCAATAGCATGTTTTCAATCAAAATAGACACCTCTTGAGCTAAATTAGCGTTCGAGTCTTTTCGAGTGTGTATTTTTCGAATGTACACTCGAAACTGCTCTAAGCAAGCAAATCTTGTTTATGAGGCCTAGACTTCAAAATTTAGCTAAAATATCAAGGTCATTTGGGTCTATAGACCAACATGTCCTGATCATTAGCATCTTTCCAATAAAAATAGACACTTGTTGAGCTAAATTATAGCGTTCGAGTCTTTTCGAGTGTGTATTATTCGAATGTACACTCGAAATTGCGGTAAGTAGAAAATTCTTGTTTATGAGGCCTAGCCTTCAAATCTTGGCTAACATATCAAGATCATGTGGGTCTATAGACCAACATGTCCTGATCATTAGCATGTTTTCAATCAAAATAGACACCTCTTGAATTAAATTATAGCGTTCGAGTCTTTTCGAGTGTGTATTATTCGAATGTACACTCGAAACTTCTCTAAGTAGAAAATCTTGTTTATGAGGCCTAGACTTCAAAATTTGGATAAAATATCAAGATCATGTGGGTCTATAGACCAACATGTCCTGATCATTAGCATGTTTCTAATAAAAATAGACACCTGTTGAGCTAAATTATAGCGTTCGAGTCTTTTCGAGTGTGTATTATTCGAATGTACACTCGAAACTGCTCTAAATAGAAAATCTTGTTTATGAGGCCTAGACTTCAAAATTTGGATAATATATCAAGATCATGTAGGTCTATAGACCAACATGTCCTGATCATTAGCATGTTTCCAATAAAAATAGACACCTGTTGAGCTAAATTATAGCGTTCGAGTCTTTTCGAGTGTGTATTATTCGAATGTACACTCGACACTGCTCTAAGTAGAAAATTTTATTTATGAGGCCTAGACTTCAAAATTTGGATAAAATATTAAGATCATGTGGGTCTATAGACCAACATGTCCTGATCATTAGCATGTTTCCGATAAAAATAGACACCTGTTGAGCTAAATTATAGCGTTCGAGTCTTTTCGAGTGTGTATTATTCGAATGTACACTCGAAACTTCTCTAAGTAGAAAAATCTTGTTTATGAGGCCTAGACTTCAAAATTTGGCTAAAATATTAATATCATTTGGGTCTATAGACCAATATAACCTGATCATTAGCATGTTTCCGATAAAAATAGACACCTGTTGAGCTAAATTATAGCATTCGAGTCTTTTCGAGTGTGTATTTTTTCGAATGTACACTCGAAACTTCTCTAAGTAGAAAATATTACTTATGAGGCCTAGACTTCAAAACTTGGATAAAATATCAACATCATGTGGGTCTATAGCCAACATGTCCTGATAATTAGCATGTTTTCAATCAAAATAGACACCTCTTGAGCTAAATTAGCGTTCGAGTCTTTTCGAGTGTGTATTTTTCGAATGTACACTCGAAACTGCTCTAAGTAAGCAAATCTTGTTTATGAGGCCTAGACTTCAAAATTTAGCTAAAATATTAAGATCATGTGGGTCTATAGACCAACATGTCCTGATCATTAGCATGTTTCCGATAAAAATAGACACCTGTTGAGCTAAATTATAGCATTCGAGTCTTTTCGAGTGTGTATTTTTCGAATGTACACTCGAAACTTCTCTAAGTAGAAAATATTGTTTATGAGGCCTAGACTTCAAAACTTGGCTAAAATATCAACATCATGTGGGTCTATAGACCAACATATCCTGATAATTAGCATGTTTTCAATCAAAATAGACACCTCTTGAGCTAAATTAGCGTTCGAGTCTTTTCGAGTGTGTATTTTTCGAATGTACACTCGAAACTGCTCTAAGTAAGCAAATCTTGTTTATGAGGCCTAGACTTCAAAATTTAGCTAAAATATCAAGGTCATCTGGGTCTATAGACCAACATGTCCTGATCATTAGCATCTTTCCAATAAAAATAGACACTTGTTGAGCTAAATTATAGCGTTCGAGTCTTTTCGAGTGTGTATTATTCGAATGTACACTCGAAACTGCGGTAAGTAGAAAATTCGTGTTTATGAGGTCTATCCTTCAAAACTTGGCTAACATATCAAGATCATGTGGGTCTATAGACCAACATGTCCTGATCATTATCATGTTTTCAATCAAAATAGACACCTCTTGAATTAAATTATAGCGTTCAAGTCTTTTCGAGTGTGTATTTTTCGAATGTACATTCGAAACTGCTCTAAGTAGACAAATCTTGTTTATGAGGCCTAGACTTCAAAATTTGGCTAAAATATTAAGATCATGTGGGTCTATAGACCAACATGTCCTGATCGTTAGCATGTTTACGATAAAAATAGACTTGTTGAGCTAAATTATAGCGTTCGAGTCTTTTCGAGTGTGTATTTTTCGAATATACACTCGAAACTTCTCTAAGTAGAAAATCTTATTTATGAGGCCTAGACTTCAAAATTTGGCTAAAATATCAAGATCATGTGGGTCTATAGCCCAACATGTCCTGATCATTAGCATGTTTCCAATAAAAATAGACACTTGTTGAGCTAAATTATAGCGTTCGAGTCTTTTCGAGTGTGTATTATTCGAATGTACACTCGAAACTGCTCTAAGTAGCAAATTCGTTTTATGAGGCCTAGGCTTCAAAACTTGGCTAAAATATCAAGATCATGTGGGTCTATAGACCAACATGTCTTGATAATTAGCATGGTTTCAATCAAAATAGACACCTCTTGAGCTAAATTATAGCGTTCGAGTCTTTTCGAGTGTGTATTATTCGAATGTACACTCGAAACTGCTCTAAGTAGAAAATCTTGTTTATGAGGCCTAGACTTCAAAATTTGGATAAAATATCAAGATCATGTGGGTCTATAGACCAACATGTCCTGATCATTAGCATGTTTCCAATAAAAATAGACACCTCTTGAGCTAAATTATAGCGTTCGAGTCTTTTCGTGTGTGTATTTTTCGAATGTACACTCGAAACTTCCCTAAGTAGAAAATCTTATTTATGAGGCCTAGACTTCAAAATTTGGCTAAATTATCAAGATCATGTGGGTCTATAGACCAACATGTCCTGATCATTAACATGTTTCTAATAAAAATAGACACCCGTTGAGCTAAATTATAGCGTTCAAGTCTTTTCGAGTGTGTATTATTCGAATGTACACTCGAAACTGCTCTAAGTAGAAAATCTTGTTTATGAGGCCTAGACTTCAAAATTTGGATAAAATATCAAGATCATGTGGGTCTATAGACCAACATGTCCTGATCATTAGCATGTTTCCAATAAAAATAGACACCTGTTGAGCTAAATTATAGCGATCGAGTCTTTTCGAGTGTGTATTATTCGAATGTACACTCGAAATTTCTCTAAGTAGAAAAATCTTGTTTATGAGGCCTAGACTTCAAAATTTGGCTAAAATATTATGATCATGTAGGTCTATAGACCAACATGTCCTGATCATTAGCATGTTTCCGATAAAAATAGACACCTGTTGAGCTAAATTATAGCGTTCGAGTCTTTTCGAGTGTGTATTATTCGAATGTACACTCGAAACTTCTCTAAGTAGAAAAATCTTGCATATGAGGCCTAGACTTCAAAATTTGGATAAAATATCAAGATCATGTGGGTCTATAGACCAACATGTCCTGATAATTAGCATGTTTCCGATAAAAATAGACACCTGTTGAGCTGAATTATAGCGTTCGAGTCTTTTCGAGTGTGTATTATTCTTATGTACACTCGAAACTACTCTAAGTAGCAAATTCGTAATTATGAGGCTTCGGCTTCAAAACTTGGCTAAAATATCAAGATCATGTGGGTCTATAGACCAACATGTCCTGATAATTAGCATGGTTTCAATCAAAATAGACACCTCTTGAGCTAAATTATAGCGTTCGAGTCTTTTCGAGTGTGTATTATTCGAATGTACACTCGAAACTGCTCTAAGTAGAAAAATCTTATTTATGAGGCCTAGACTTCAAAATTTGGCTAAAATATCAAGGTCATCTGGGTCTATAGACCAACATGTCCTGATCATTAGCATGTTTCCAATAAAAATAGACACCTGTTGAGCTGAATTATAGCGTTCGAGTCTTTTCGAGTGTGTATTATTCTTATGTACACTCGAAACTACTCTAAGTAGCAAATTCGTAATTATGAGGCTTCGGCTTCAAAACTTGGCTAAAATATCAAGATCATGTGGGTCTATAGACCAACATGTCCTGATAATTAGCATGGTTTCAATCAAAATAGACACCTCTTGAGCTAAATTATAGCGTTCGAGTCTTTTCGAGTGTGTATTATTCGAATGTACACTCGAAACTGCTCTAAGTAGAAAAATCTAATTTATGAGGCCTAGACTTCAAAATTTGGCTAAAATATCAAGGTCATCTGGGTCTATAGACCAACATGTCCTGATCATTAGCATGTTTCCAATAAAAATAGACACATGTTGAGCTAAATTATAGCGTTCGAGTCTTTTCGAGTGTGTATTATTCGAATGTACACTCGAAACTTCTCTAAGTAGAAAAATATTGCATATGAGGCCTAGACTTCAAAATTTGGCTAAAATATTAAGATCATGTGGGTCTATAGACCAACATGTCCTGATCATTAGCATGTTTCCGATAAAAATAGACACCTGTTGAGCTGAATTATAGCGTTCGAGTCTTTTCGAGTGTCTATTATTCGAATGTACACTCGAAACTACTCTAAGTAGCAAATTCGTAATTTTGAGGCTTCGGCTTCAAAACTTGGCTAAAATATCAAGATCATGTGGGTCTATAGACCAACATGTCCTGATAATTAGCACGGTTTCAATCAAAATAGACACCTCTTGAGCTAAATTATAGCGTTCGAGTCTTTTCGAGTGTGTATTATTCGAATGTACACTCGAAACTGCTCTAAGTAGAAAATTCGTGTTCATGAGGCCTAAGCTTCAAAACTTGGCTAAAATATCAAGATTATGTTGGTCTATAGACCAACATGTCCTGAATATTATCATATTTCCAATAAAAATAGACACCTCTTGAATTAAATTATAGCGTTCGAGTCTTTTCGAGTGTGTATTTTTCGAATGCACATTCGAAACTTCTCTAAGTAGAAAATCTTATTTATGAGGCCTAGGCTTCAAAACTTGGCTAAAATATCAAGATCATGTGGGTCTATAGACCAACATGTCTTGATAATTAGCATGGTTTCAATCAAAATAGACACCTGTTGAGCTGAATTATAGCGTTCGAGTCTTTTCGAGTGTGTATTATTCGAATGTACACTCGAAACTTCTCTAAGTAGAAAAATCTTGCATATGAGGCCTAGACTTCAAAATTTGGCTAAAATATTAAGATCATGTGGGTCTATAGACCAACATGTCCTGATCATTAGCATGTTTCCAATAAAAATAGACACCTGTTGAGCTAAATTATAGCGTTCGAGTCTTTTCGAGTGTGTATTATTCGAATGTACACTCGAAACTTCTCTAAGTAGAAAATCTTATTTATGAGGCCTAGACTTCAAAATTTGGCTAAAATATCAAGATCATGTGGGTCTATATACCAACATGTCCTGAATATTAGCATGTTTCCAATAAAAATAGACACCTCTTGAGCTAAATTATAGCATTCGAGTCTTTTCGAGTGTGTATTATTCGAATGTACACTCGAAACTTCTCTAAGTAGAAAATCTTATTTATGAGGCCTAGGCTTCAAAACTTGGCTAAAATATCAAGATCATGTGGGTCTATAGACCAACATGTCTTGATAATTAGCATGGTTTAAATCAAAATAGACACCTCTTGAGCTAAATTATAGCGTTCGAGTCTTTTCGAGTGTGTATTATTCGAATGTACACTCGAAACTTCTCTAAGTAGAAAATCTTATTTATGAGGCCTAGACTTCAAAATTTGGCTAAAATATCAAGATCATGTGGGTCTATAGACCAACATGTCCTGAATATTAGCATGTTTCCAATAAAAATAGACACCTCTTGAGCTAAATTATAGCATTCGAGTCTTTTCGAGTGTGTATTATTCGAATGTACACTCGAAACTTCTCTAAGTAGAAAATCTTATTTATGAGGCCTAGGCTTCAAAACTTGGCTAAAATATCAAGATCATGTGGGTCTATAGACCAACATGTCTTGATAATTAGCATGGTTTAAATCAAAATAGACACCTCTTGAGCTAAATTATAGCGTTCGAGTCTTTTCGAGTGTGTATTATTCGAATGTACACTCGAAACTGCTCTAAGTAGAAAATCTTGTTTATGAGGCCTAGACTTCAAAATTTGGATAAAATATCAAGATCATGTGGGTCTATAGACCAACATGTCCTGATAATTAGCATGTTTCCGATAAAAATAGACACCTGTTGAGCTGAATTATAGCGTTCGAGTCTTTTCGAGTGTGTATTATTCTTATGTACACTCGAAACTACTCTAAGTAGCAAATTCGTAATTATGAGGCTTCGGCTTCAAAACTTGGGTAAAATATCAAGATCATGTGGGTCTATAGACCAACATGTCCTGATAATTAGCATGGTTTCAATCAAAATAGACACCTCTTGAGCTAAATTATAGCGTTCGAGTCTTTTCGAGTGTGTATTATTCGAATGTACACTCGAAACTGCTCTAAGTAGAAAAATCTTATTTATGAGGCCTAGACTTCAAAATTTGGCTAAAATATCAAGGTCATCTGGGTCTATAGACCAACATGTCCTGATCATTAGCATGTTTCCAATAAAAATAGACACCTGTTGAGCTAAATTATAGCGTTCGAGTCTTTTCGAGTGTGTATTATTCGAATGTACACTCGAAACTGCTCTAAGTAGAAAATTCGTGTTCATGAGGCCTTAGCTTCAAAACTTGGCTAAAATATCAAGATTATGTTGGTCTATAGACCAACATGTCCTGAATATTAGCATGTTTCCAATAAAAATAGACACCTCTTGAGCTAAATTATAGCGTTCGAGTCTTTTCGAGTGTGTATTATTCGAATGTACACTCGAAACTTCTCTAAGTAGAAAATCTTATTTATGAGGCCTAGACTTCAAAATTTGGCTAAATTATCAAGATCATGTGGGTCTATAGACCAACATGTCCTGATCATTAGCATGTTTCCAATAAAAATAGACACCTGTTGAGCTAAATTATAGTGTTCGAGTCTTTTCGAGTGTGTATTATTCGAATGTACACTCGAAACTTCTCTAAGTAGAAAATTCGTGTTTATGAGGGCTAGGCTTCAAAATATGGATAAAATAACAAGATCATGTGGGTCTATAGACCAACATGTCCTGATCATTAGCATGTTTCCAATAAAAATAGACACCTGTTGAGCTAAATTATAGCGTTCGAGTCTTTTCGAGTGTGTATTATTCGAATGTACACTCGAAACTGCTCTAAGTAGAAAATCTTGTTTATGAGGCCTAGAATTCAAAATTTGGATAAAATATCAAGATCATGTGGATCTATAGACCAACATGTCCTGATCATTAGCATGTTTCCAATAAAAATAGACACCTGTTGAGCTAAATTATAGCGTTCGAGTCTTTTCGAGTGTGTATTATTCGAATGTACACTCGAAACTGCTCTAAGTAGAAAATCTTGTTTATGAGGCCTAGACTTCATAATTTGGATAAAATATCAAGATCATGTGAATCTATAGACCAACATGTCCTGATCATTAGCATGTTTCCAATAAAAATAGACACCTGTTGAGCTAAATTATAGCGTTCGAGTCTTTTCGAGTGTGTATTATTCGAATGTACACTCGAAACTGCTCTAAGTAGAAAATCTTGTTTATGAGGCCTAGACTTCAAAAATTGGATAAAATATCAAGATCATGTGGGTCTATAGACCAACATGTCCTGATCATTAGCATGTTTCCAATAAAAATAGACACCTGTTGAGCTAAATTATAGCGTTCGAGTCTTTTCGAGTGTGTATTTTTCGAATGTACACTCGAAACTGCTCTAAGTAGAAAATTCGTGTTCATGAGGCCTAAGCTTCAAAACTTGGCTAAAATATCAAGATTATGTTGGTCTATAGACCAACATGTCCTGAATATTATCATATTTCCAATAAAAATAGACACCTCTTGAATTAAATTATAGCGTTCGAGTCTTTTCGAGTGTGTATTTTTCGAATGCACATTCGAAACTTCTCTAAGTAGAAAATCTTATTTATGAGGCCTAGGCTTCAAAACTTGGCTAAAATATCAAGATCATGTGGGTCTATAGACCAACATGTCTTGATAATTAGCATGGTTTCAATCAAAATAGACACCTGTTGAGCTGAATTATAGCGTTCGAGTCTTTTCGAGTGTGTATTATTCGAATGTACACTCGAAACTTCTCTAAGTAGAAAAATCTTGCATATGAGGCCTAGACTTCAAAATTTGGCTAAAATATTAAGATCATGTGGGTCTATAGACCAACATGTCCTGATCATTAGCATGTTTCCAATAAAAATAGACACATGTTGAGCTAAATTATAGCGTTCGAGTCTTTTCGAGTGTGTATTATTCGAATGTACACTCGAAACTGCTCTAAGTAGAAAATCTTGTTTATGAGGCATAGACTTCAAAATTTGGATAAAATATCAAGATCATGTGGGTCTATAGACCAACATGTCATGATCATTAGCATGTTTCCAATAAAAATACACACCTGTTGAGCTAAATTATAGCGTTCAAGTCTTTTCGAGTGTGTATTATTCGAATGTACACTCGAAACTTCTCTAAGTAAAAAAATCTTGTTTATGAGGCCTAGACTTCAAAATTTGGCTAAAATACTAAGATCATGTGGGTCTATAGACCACATGTCCTGATCATTAGCATGTTTCCGATAAAAATAGACACCTGTTGAGCTGAATTATAGCGTTCGAGTCTTTTCGATTGTGTATTATTCGAATGTACACTCGAAACTGCTCTAAGTAGAAAATCTTGTTTATGAGGCCTAGACTTCAAAATTTGGATAAAATATCAAGATCATGTGGGTCTATAGACCAACATGTCCTGATCATTAGCATGTTCCCAATAAAAATAGACACCTGTTGAGCTATTTTATAGCGTTCGAGTCTTTTCGAGTGTGCATTATTCGAATGTACACTCGAAACTGCTCTAAGTAGAAAATCTTGTTTATGAGGCCTAGACTTCAAAATTTGGCTAAAATATCAAGATCATGTGGGTCTATAGACCAACATGTCATGATCATTAGCATGTTTTCAATTAAAATAGACACCTGTTGAGCTAAATTATAGCGTTCGAGTCTTTTCGAGTGTGTATTATTCGAATGTACATTCGAAACTGCTCTAAGTAGAAAATCTTGTTTATGAGGCCTAGACTTCAAAATTTGGATTAAATATCAAGATCATGTGGGTCTATAGACCAACATGTCCTGATCATTAGCATGTTTCCAATAAAAATAGACACCTGTTGAGCTAAATTATAGCGTTCGAGTCTTTTCGAGTGTGTATTATTCGAATGTACACTCGAAACTGCTCTAAGTAGAAAATCTTGTTTATGAGGCCTAGACTTCAAAATTTGGATAAAATATCAAGATCATGTGGGTCTATAGACCAACATGTCCTGATCATTAGCATGTTTCCAATAAAAATTGACACCTGTTGAGCTAAATTATAGCGTTCGAGTCTTTTCGAGTGTGTATTATTCGAATGTACACTCGAAACTTCTCTAAGTAGAAAAATCTTATTTATGAGGCCTAGACTTCAAAATTTGGCTAAAATATTAAGATCATGTGGGTCTATAGACCAACATGTCCTGATCATTAGCATGTTTCCGATAAAAATAGACACCTTTTGAGCTGAATAATAGCGTTCGAGTCTTTTCGATTGTGTATTATTCGAATGTACACTCGAAACTGCTCTAAGTAGAAAATCTTGTTTATGAGGCCTAGACTTCAAAATTTGGATAAAATATCAAGATCATGTGGGTCTATAGACCAACATGTCCTGATCATTAGCATGTTTCCGATAAAAATAGACACCTGTTGAGCTGAATTATAGCGTTCGAGTCTTTTCGAGTGTGTATTATTCGAATGTACACTCGAAACTTCTCTAAGTAGAAAAATCTTGCATATGAGGCCTAGACTTCAAAATTTGGCTAAAATATTAAGATCATGTGGGTCTATAGACCAACATGTCCTGATCATTAGCATGTTTCCGATAAAAATAGACACCTGTTGAGCTGAATTATAGTGTTCGAGTCTTTTCGAGTGTGTATTATTCGAATGTACACTCGAAACTACTCTAAGTAGCAAATTCGTAATTATGAGGCTTCGGCTTCATAACTTGGCTAAAATATCAAGAACATGTGGGTCTATAGACCAACATGTCCTGATAATTAGCATGGTTTCAATCAAAATAGACACCTCTTGAGCCAAATTATAGCGTTCGAGTCTTTTCGAGTGTGTATAATTCGAATGTACACTCGAAACTGCTCTAAGTAGAAAATTCGTGTTCATGAGGCCTTAGCTTCAAAACTTGGCTAAAATATCAAGATTATGTTGGTCTATAGACCAACATGTCCTGAATATTAGCATGTTTCCAATAAAAATAGACACCTCTTGAGCTAAATTATAGCGTTCGAGTCTTTTCGAGTGTGTATTATTCGAATGTACACTCGAAACTTCTCTAAGTAGAAAATCTTATTTATGAGGCCTAGACTTCAAAATTTGGCTAAAATATCAAGATCATGTGGGTTTATAGACCAACATGTCCTGATCATTAGCATGTTTCCAATAAAAATAGACACCTGTTGAGCTAAATTATAGCGTTCGAGTCTTTTCGAGTGTGTATTTTTCGAATGTACACTCGAAACTGCTCTAAGTAGAAAATTCGTGTTCATGAGGCCTAAGCTTCAAAACTTGGCTAAAATATCAAGATTATGTTTGTCTATAGACCAACATGTCCTGAATATCATCATATTTCCAATAAAAATAGACACCTCTTGAATTAAATTATAGCGTTCGAGTCTTTTCGAGTGTGTATTTTTCGAATGCACATTCGAAACTTCTCTAAGTAGAAAATCTTATTTATGAGGCCTAGGCTTCAAAACTTGGCTAAAATATCAAGATCATGTGGGTCTATAGACCAACATGTCTTGATAATTAGCATGGTTTCAATCAAAATAGACACCTCTTGAGCTAAATTATAGCGTTCGAGTCTTTTCGAGTGTGTATTATTCGAATGTACACTCGAAACTGCTCTAAGTAGAAAATCTTGTTTATGAGGCCTAGACTTCAAAATTTGGATAAAATATCAAGATCATGTGGGTCTATAGACCAACATGTCCTGATCATTAGCATGTTTCCAATAAAAATAGACACCTGTTGAGCTAAATAATAGCGTTCGAGTCTTTTCGAGTGTGTATTATTCGAATGTACACTCGAAACTTCTCTAAGTAGAAAAATCTTGTTTATGAGGCCTAGACTTCAAAATTTGGCTAAAATATTAAGATCATGTGGGTCTATAGACCAACATGTCCTGATCATTAGCATGTTTCCGATAAAAATAGACACATGTTGAGCTGAATTATAGCGTTCGAGTCTTTTCGATTGTGTATTATTCCAATGTACCCTCGAAACTGCTCTAAGTAGAAAATTCGTGTTTATGAGGCCTAGGTTTCAAAACTTGGCTAAAATATCAAGATTATGTTGGTCTATAGACCAACATGTCCTGATCATTAGCATGTTTCCAATAAAAATAGACACCTCTTGAGCTAAATTATAGCGTTCGAGTCTTTTCATGTGTGTATTTTTCGAATGTACACTCGAAACTTCTCTAAGTAGAAAATCTTATTTATGAGGCCTAGACTTCAAAATTTGGCTAAATTATCAAGATCATGTGGGTCTATAGATCAATATGTCCTGATCATTAGCATGTTTCCAATAAAAATAGACACCTGTTGAGCTAAATTATAACGTTCGAGTCTTTTCGAGTGTGTATTATTCGAATGTACACTCGAAACTGCTCTAAGTAGAAAATCTTGTTTATGAGGCCTAGACTTCAAAATTTGGATAAAATATCAAGATCATGTGGGTCTATAGACCAACATGTCCTGATCATTAGCATGTTTCCAATAAAAATAGACACCTGTTGAGCTGAATTATAGCGTTCGAGTCTTTTCGAGTGTGTATTATTCGAATGTACACTCGAAACTTCTCTAAGTAGAAAAATCTTGCATATGAGGCCTAGACTTCAAAATTTGGCTAAGATATTAAGATCATGTGGGTCTATAGACCAACATGTCCTGATCATTAGCATGTTTCCAATAAAAATAGACACCTGTTGAGCTAAATTATAGCGTTCGAGTCTTTTCGAGTGTGTATTATTCGAATGTACACTCGAAACTTCTCTAAGTAGAAAATCTTATTTATGAGGCCTAGACTTCAAAATTTGGCTAAAAAATTAAGATCATGTGGGTCTATAGACCAACATGTCCTGATCATTAGCTTGTTTCCGATAAAAATAGACACCTGTTGAGCTGAATTATAGCGTTCGAGTCTTTTCGATTGTGTATTATTCGAATGTACACTCGAAACTGCTCTAAGTAGAAAATTCGTGTTTATGAGGCCTAGGCTTCAAAACTTGGCTAAAATATCAAGATTATGCTGGTCTATAGACCAACATGTCCTGATCATTAGCATGTTTCCAATAAAAATAGACACCTGTTGAGCTAAATTATAGCGTTCGAGTCTTTTCGAGTGTGTATTATTCGAATGTACACTCGAAACTGCTCTAAGTAGAAAATCTTGTTTATGAGGCCTAGACATCAAAATTTGGATAAAATATCAAGATCATGTGGGTCCATAGACCAACATGTCCTGATCATTAGCATGTTTCCAATAAAAATAGACACCTGTTGAGCTAAATTATAGCGTTCGAGTCTTTTCGAGTGTGTATTATTCGAATGTACACTCGAAACTGCTCTAAGTAGAAAATCTTGTTTATGAGGCCTAGACTTCAAAATTTGGATAAAATATCAAGATCATGCGGATCTATAGACCAACATGTCCTGATCATTAGCATGTTTCCAATAAAAATAGACACCTGTTGAGCTAAATTATAGCGTTCGAGTCTTTTCGAGTGTGTATTATTCGAATGTACACTCGAAACTGCTCTAAGTAGAAAATCTTGTTTATGAGGCCTAGACTTCAAAATTTGGATAAAATATAAAGATCATGTGGGTCTATAGACCAACATGTCCTGATCATTAGCATGTTTCCAATAAAAATAGACACCTGTTGAGCTAAATTATAGCGTTCGAGTCTTTTCGAGTGTGTATTATTCGAATGTACACTCGAAACTGCTCTAAGTAGAAAATCTTGTTTATGAGGCCTAGAATTCAAAATTTGGATAAAATATCAAGATCATGTGGATCTATAGACCAACATGTCCTGATCATTAGCATGTTTCCAATAAAAATAGACACCTGTTGAGCTAAATTATAGCGTTCGAGTCTTTTCGAGTGTGTATTATTCGAATGTACACTCGAAACTGCTCTAAGTAGAAAATCTTGTTTATGAGGCCTAGACTTCAAAATCTGGATAAAATATCAAGATCATGTGGGTCTATAGACCAACATGTCCTGATCATTAGCATGTTTCCAATAAAAATAGACACCTGTTGAGCTAAATTATAGCGTTCGAGTCTTTTCGAGTGTGTATTATTCGAATGTACACTCGAAACTGCTCTAAGTAGAAAATCTTGTTTATGAGGCTTAGACTTCAAAATTTGGATAAAATATCAAGATCATGTGGGTCTATAGACCAACATGTCCTGATCATTAGCATGTTTCCAATAAAAATAGACACCTGTTGAGCTAAATTATAGCGTTCGAGTCTTTTCGAGTGTGTATTATTCGAATGTACACTCGAAACTTCTCTAAGTAGAAAAATCTTGCATATGAGGCCTAGACTTCAAAATTTGGCTAAAATATTAAGATCATGTGGGTCTATAGACCAACATGTCCTGATCATTAGCATGCTTCCGATAAAAATAGACACCTGTTGAGCTGAATTATAGCGTTCGAGTCTTTTCGAGTGTGTATTATTCGAATGTACACTCGAAACTACTCTAAGTAGCAAATTCGTGGTTATGAGGCTTAGTCTTCAAAACTTGGCTAAAATATCAAGATCATGTGGGTCTATAGACCAACATGTCCTGATAAATAGCATGTTTTCAATCAAAATAGACACCTCTTGAGCTAAATTATAGCGTTCGAGTCTTTTCGAGTGTGTATTTTTCGAATGTACACTCGAAACTTCTCTAAGTAGAAAATCTTATTTATGAGGCCTAGACTTCAAAATTTGGCTAAAATATCAAGATCATGTGGGTCTATAGACCAACATGTCCTGATCATTAGCATGTTTCCAATAAAAATAGACACATGTTGAGCTAAATTATAGCGTTCGAGTCTTTTCGAGTGTGTATTATTCGAATGTACACTCGAAACTTCTCTAAGTAGAAAAATCTTGTTTATGAGGCCTAGACTTCAAAATTTGGCTGAAATATTAAGATCATGTGGGTCTATAGACCAACATGTCCTGATCATTAGCATGTTTCCGATAAAAATAGACACCTGTTGAGCTGAATTATAGCGTTCGAGTCTTTTCGAGTGTGTATTATTCGAATGTACACTCGAAACTTCTCTAAGTAGAAAAATCTTGCATATGAGGCCTAGACTTCAAAATTTGGCTAAAATATTAAGATCATGTGGGTCTATAGACCAACATGTCCTGATCATTAGCATGTTTCCGATAAAAATAGACACCTGTTGAGCTGAATTATAGTGTTCGAGTCTTTTCGAGTGTGTATTATTCGAATGTACACTCGAAACTACTCTAAGTAGCAAATTCGTAATTATGAGGCTTCGGCTTCATAACTTGGCTAAAATATCAAGAACATGTGGGTCTATAGACCAACATGTCCTGATAATTAGCATGGTTTCAATCAAAATAGACACCTCTTGAGCCAAATTATAGCGTTCGAGTCTTTTCGAGTGTGTATAATTCGAATGTACACTCGAAACTGCTCTAAGTAGAAAATTCGTGTTCATGAGGCCTTAGCTTCAAAACTTGGCTAAAATATCAAGATTATGTTGGTCTATAGACCAACATGTCCTGAATATTAGCATGTTTCCAATAAAAATAGACACCTCTTGAGCTAAATTATAGCGTTCGAGTCTTTTCGAGTGTGTATTATTCGAATGTACACTCGAAACTTCTCTAAGTAGAAAATCTTATTTATGAGGCCTAGACTTCAAAATTTGGCTAAAATATCAAGATCATGTGGGTTTATAGACCAACATGTCCTGATCATTAGCATGTTTCCAATAAAAATAGACACCTGTTGAGCTAAATTATAGCGTTCGAGTCTTTTCGAGTGTGTATTTTTCGAATGTACACTCGAAACTGCTCTAAGTAGAAAATTCGTGTTCATGAGGCCTAAGCTTCAAAACTTGGCTAAAATATCAAGATTATGTTTGTCTATAGACCAACATGTCCTGAATATCATCATATTTCCAATAAAAATAGACACCTCTTGAATTAAATTATAGCGTTCGAGTCTTTTCGAGTGTGTATTTTTCGAATGCACATTCGAAACTTCTCTAAGTAGAAAATCTTATTTATGAGGCCTAGGCTTCAAAACTTGGCTAAAATATCAAGATCATGTGGGTCTATAGACCAACATGTCTTGATAATTAGCATGGTTTCAATCAAAATAGACACCTCTTGAGCTAAATTATAGCGTTCGAGTCTTTTCGAGTGTGTATTATTCGAATGTACACTCGAAACTGCTCTAAGTAGAAAATCTTGTTTATGAGGCCTAGACTTCAAAATTTGGATAAAATATCAAGATCATGTGGGTCTATAGACCAACATGTCCTGATCATTAGCATGTTTCCAATAAAAATAGACACCTGTTGAGCTAAATTATGGCGTTCGAGTCTTTTCGAGTGTGTATTATTCGAATGTACACTCGAAACTGCTCTAAGTAGAAAATCTTGTTTATGAGGCCTAGACTTCAAAATTTGGATAAAATATCAAGATCATGTGGGTCTATAGACCAACATGTCCTGATAATTAGCATGTTTCCGATAAAAATAGACACCTGTTGAGCTGAATTATAGCGTTCGAGTCTTTTCGAGTGTGTATTATTCGAATGTACACTCGAAACTTCTCTAAGTAGAAAATCTTATTTATGAGGCCTAGGCTTCAAAACTTGGCTAAAATATCAAGATCATGTGGGTCTATAGACCAACATGTCTTGATAATTAGCATGGTTTAAATCAAAATAGACACCTCTTGAGCTAAATTATAGCGTTCGAGTCTTTTCGAGTGTGTATTATTCGAATGTACACTCGAAACTGCTCTAAGTAGAAAATCTTGTTTATGAGGCCTAGACTTCAAAATTTGGCTAAAATATCAAGATCATGTGGGTCTATAGACCAACATGTCCTGAATATTAGCATGTTTCCAATAAAAATAGACACCTCTTGAGCTAAATTATAGCATTCGAGTCTTTTCGAGTGTGTATTATTCGAATGTACACTCGAAACTTCTCTAAGTAGAAAATCTTATTTATGAGGCCTAGGCTTCAAAACTTGGCTAAAATATCAAGATCATGTGGGTCTATAGACCAACATGTCTTGATAATTAGCATGGTTTAAATCAAAATAGACACCTCTTGAGCTAAATTATAGCGTTCGAGTCTTTTCGAGTGTGTATTATTCGAATGTACACTCGAAACTGCTCTAAGTAGCAAATTCGTAATTATGAGGCTTCGGCTTCAAAACTTGGCTAAAATATCCAGATCATGTGGGTCTATAGACCAACATGTCCTGATAATTAGCATGGTTTCAATCAAAATAGACACCTCTTGAGCTAAATTATAGCGTTCGAGTCTTTTCGAGTGTGTATTATTCGAATGTACACTCGAAACTGCTCTAAGTAGAAAAATCTTATTTATGAGGCCTAGACTTCAAAATTTGGCTAAAATATCAAGGTCATCTGGGTCTATAGACCAACATGTCCTGATCATTAGCATGTTTCCAATAAAAATAGACACCTGTTGAGCTAAATTATAGCGTTCGAGTCTTTTCGAGTGTGTATTATTCGAATGTACACTCGAAACTTCTCTAAGTAGAAAAATATTGCATATGAGGCCTAGACTTCAAAATTTGGCTAAAATATTAAGATCATGTGGGTCTATAGACCAACATGTCCTGATCATTAGCATGTTTCCGATAAAAATAGACACCTGTTGAGCTGAATTATAGCGTTCGAGTCTTTTCGAGTGTCTATTATTCGAATGTACACTCGAAACTACTCTAAGTAGCAAATTCGTAATTTTGAGGCTTCGGCTTCAAAACTTGGCTAAAATATCAAGATCATGTGGGTCTATAGACCAACATGTCCTGATAATTAGCACAGTTTCAATCAAAATAGACACCTCTTGAGCTAAATTATAGCGTTCGAGTCTTTTCGAGTGTGTATTATTCGAATGTACACTCGAAACTGCTCTAAGTAGAAAATTCGTGTTCATGAGGCCTAAGCTTCAAAACTTGGCTAAAATATCAAGATTATGTTGGTCTATAGACCAACATGTCCTGAATATTAGCATGTTTCCAATAAAAATAGACACCTCTTGAGCTAAATTATAGCGTTCGAGTCTTTTCGAGTGTGTATTTTTCGAATGTACACTCGAAACTTTTCTAAGTAGAAAATCTTATTTATGAGGCCTAGACTTCAAAATTTGGCTAAAATAACAAGATCATGTGAGTCTATAGACCAACATGCCCTGATCATTAGCATGTTTCAAATAAAAATAGACACTTGTTGAGCTAAATTATAGCGTTCGAGTCTTTTCGAGTGTGTATTATTCGAATGTACACTCGAAACTGCTCTAAGTAGAAAATCTTGTTTATGAGGCCTAGACTTCAAAATTTGGATAAAATATCAAGATCATGTGGGTCTATAGACCAACATGTCCTGATCATTAGCATGTTTCCAATAAAAATAGACACCTGTTGAGCTAAATTATAGCGTTCGAGTCTTTTCGAGTGTGTATTATTCGAATGTACACTCGAAACTGCTCTAAGTAGAAAATCTTGTCTATGAGGCCTAAACTTCAAAATTTGGCTAAAATATTAAGATCATGTGGGTCTATAGACCAACATGTCCTGATCATTAGCATGTTTCCGATAAAAATAAACACCTGTTGAGCTGAATTATAGCGTTCGAGTCTTTTCGAGTGTGTATTATTCGAATGTACACTCGAAACTTCTCTAAGTAGAAAAATCTTGTTTATGAGGCCTAGACTTCAAAATTTGGCTAAAATATTAAGATCATGTGGGTCTATAGACCAACATGTCCTGATCATTAGCATGTTTCCGATAAAAATAGACACCAGTTGAGCTGAATTATAGCGTTCGAGTCTTTTCGATTGTGTATTATTCGAATGTACACTCGAAACTGCTCTAAGTAGAAAATTCGTGTGTATGAGGCCTAGGCTTCAAAACTTGGCTAAAATATCAAGATTATGTTGTCCTGATCATTAGCATGTTTCCAATAAAAATAGACACCTCTTGAGCTAAATTATAGCGTTCGAGTCTTTTCGTGTGTGTATTTTTCGAATGTACACTCGTAACTTCTCTAAGTAGAAAATTCGTGTTCATGAGGCCTAAGCTTCAAAACTTGGCTAAAATATCAAGATTATGTTGGTCTATAGACCAACATGTCCTGAATATTAGCATGTTTCCAATAAAAATAGACACCTCTTGAGCTAAATTATAGCGTTCGAGTCTTTTCGAGTGTGTATTTTTCGAATGTACACTCGAAACTTCTTTAAGTAGAAAATCTTATTTATGAGGCCTAGACTTCAAAATTTGGCTAAAATAACAAGATCATGTGGGTCTATAGACCAACATGCCCTGATCATTAGCATGTTTCAAATAAAAATAGACACATGTTGAGCTAAATTATAGCGTTCGAGTCTTTTCGAGTGTGTATTATTCGAATGTACACTCGAAACTGCTCTAAGTAGAAAATCTTGTTTATGAGGCCTAGACTTCAAAATTTGGATAAAATATCAAGATCATGTGGGTCTATAGACCAACATGTCCTGATCATTAGCATGTTTCCAATAAAAATAGACACCTGTTGAGCTAAATTATAGCGTTCGAGTCTTTTCGAGTGTGTATTTTTCGAATGTACACTCGAAACTGCTCTAAGTAGAAAATCTTATTTATGAGGCCTAGACTTCAAAATTTGGCTAAATTATCAAGATCATGTGGGTCTATAGACCAACATGTCCTGATCATTAGCATGTTTCCAATAAAAATAGACACCTGTTGAGCTAAATTATAGCGTTCGAGTCTTTTCGAGTGTGTATTATTCGAATGTACACTCGAAACTGCTCTAAGTAGAAAATCTTGTTTATGAGGCCTAGACTTCAAAATTTGGATAAAATATCAAGATCATGTGGGTCTATAGACCAACATGTCCTGATCATTAGCATGTTTCCAATAAAAATAGACACCTGTTGAGCTAAATTATAGCGTTCGAGTCTTTTCGAGTGTGTATTATTCGAATGTACACTCGAAACTTCTATAAGCAGAAAAATCTTGTTTTTGAGGCCTAGACTTCAAAATTTGGCTAAATTATCAAGATCATGTGGGTCTATAGACCAAAATGTCCTGATCATTAGCATGTTTCCAATAAAAATAGACACCTGTTGAGCTAAATTATAGCGTTCGAGTCTTTTCGAGTGTGTATTATTCGAATGTACACTCGAAACTGCTTTAAGTAGAAAATCTTGTTTATGAGGCCTAGACTTCAAAATTTGGATAAAATATCAAGATCATGTGGGTCTATAGACCAACATGTCCTGATCATTAGCATGTTTCCAATAAAAATAGACACCTGTTGAGCTAAATTATAGCGTTCGAGTCTTTTCGAGTGTGTATTATTCGAATGTACACTCGAAACTGCTATCAGTAGAAAATCTTGTTTATGAGGCCTAGACTTCAAAATTTGGATAAAATATCAAGATCATGTGGGTCTATAGACCAACATGTCCTGATCATTAGCATGTTTCCAATAAAAATAGACACCTGTTGAGCTAAATTATAGCGTTCAAGTCTTTTTGAGTGTGTATTATTCAAATGTACACTCGAAACTGCTCTAAGTAGAAAATCTTGTTTATGAGGCCTATACTTCAAAATTTGGATAAAATATCAAGATCATGTGGGTCTATAGACCAACATGTCCTGATCATTAGCATGTTTCCAATAAAAATAGACAACTGTTGAGCTAAATTATAGCGTTCGAGTCTTTTCGAGTGTGTATTATTCGAATGTACACTCGAAACTGCTCTAAGTAGAAAATCTTGTTTATGAGGCCTAGACTTCAAAATTTGGATAAAATATCAAGATCATGTGGGTCTATAGACCAACATGTCCTGATCATTAGCATGTTTCCAATAAAAATAGACACCTGTTGAGCTAAATTATAGCGTTCGAGTCTTTTCGGGTGTGTATTATTCGAATGTACACTCGAAACTGCTCTAAGTAGAAAATCTTGTTTATGAGGCCTAGACTTCAAAATTTGGATAAAATATCAAGATCATGTGGGTCTATAGACCAACATGTCCTGATCATTAGCATGTTTCCAATAAAAATAGACACCTGTTGAGCTAAAATATAGCGTTCGAGTCTTTTCGAGTGTGTATTATTCGAATGTACACTCGAAACTTCTCTAAGTAGAAAATATTGTTTATGAGGCCTAGACTTCAAAACTTGGCTAAAATATCAACATCATGTGGGTCTATAGACCAACATGTCCTTATAATTAGCATGTTTTCAATCAAAATAGACACCTCTTGAGCTAAATTAGCGTTCGAGTCTTTTCGAGTGTGTATTTTTCGAATGTACACTCGAAACTGCTCTAAGTAAGCAAATCCTGTTTATGAGGCCTAGACTTCAAAATTTAGCTAAAATATCAAGGTCATCTGGGTCTATAGACCAACATGTCCTGATCATTAGCATCTTTGCAATAAAAATAGACACTTGTTGAGCTAAATTATAGCGTTCGAGTCTTTTCGAGTGTGTGTTATTCGAATGTACACTCGAAACTGCGGTAAGTAGAAAATTCGTGTTTATGAGGCCTAGCCTTCAAAACTTGGCTAACATATCAAGATCATGTGGGTCTATAGACCAACATGTCCTGATCATTAGCATGTTTTCAATTAAAATAGACAACTCTTGAATTAAATTATAGCGTTCGAGTCTTTTCGAGTGTGTATTTTTCGAATGTACATTCGAAACTGCTCTAAGTAGACAAATCTTGTTTATGAGGCCTAAACTTCAAAATTTGGCTAAAATATTAAGATCATGTGGGTCTATAGACCAACATGTCCTGATCATTAGCATGTTTCCGATAAAATAGACCTGTTGAGCTAAATTATAGTGTTCGAGTCTTTTTGAGTGTGTATTATTCGAATGTACACTCGAAACTTCTCTAAGTAGAAAAATCTTGCATATGAGGCCTAGACTTCAAAATTTGGCTAAAATATTAAGATCATGTGGGTCTATAGACCAACATGTCCTGATCATTAGCATGTTTCCGATAAAAATAGACACCTGTTGAGCTGAATTATAGCGTTCGAGTCTTTTCGAGTGTGTATTATTCGAATGTACACTCGAAACTACTCTAAGTAGCAAATTCGTGGTTATGAGGCTTCGACTTCAAAACTTAGCTAAAATATCAAGATTATGTGGGTCTATAGACCAACATGTCCTGATAATTAGCATGGTTTCAATCAAAATAGACACCTCTTGAGCTAAATTATAGCGTTCGAGTCTTTTCGAGTGTGTATTATTCGAATGTACACTCGAAACTGCTCTAAGTAGAAAATTCGTGTTCATGAGGCCTAAGCTTCAAAACTTGGCTAAAATATCAAGATTATGTTGGTCTATAGACCAACATGTCCTGAATATTAGCATGTTTCCAATAAAAATAGACACCTCTTGATCTAAATTATAGCGTTCGAGTCTTTTCGAGTGTGTATTTTTCGAATGTACACTCGAAACTTCTCTAAGTAGAAAGTCTTATTTATGAGGCCTAGACTTCAAAATTTGGCTAAAATAACAAGATCATGTGGGTCTATAGACCAACATGTCCTGATCATTAGCATGTTTCCAATAAAAATAGACACCTGTTGAGCTAAATTATAGCGTTCGAGTCTTTTCGAGTGTGTATTATTCGAATGTACACTCGAAACTGCTCTAAGTAGAAAATCTTGTTTATGAGGCCTAGACTTCAAAATTTGGATAAAATATCAAGATCATGTGGGTCTATAGACCAACATATCCTGATCATTAGCATGTTTCCAATAAAAATAGACACTTGTTGAGCTAAATTATAGCGTTCGAGTCTTTTCGAGTGTGTATTATTCGAATGTACACTCGAAACTGCTCTAAGTAGAAAATCTTGTTTATGAGGCCTAGACTTCAAAATTTGGATAAAATATCAAGATCATGTGGGTCTATAGACCAAAATGTCCTGATCATTAGCATGTTTCCAATAAAAATAGATACTTGTTGAGCTAAATTATAGCGTTCGAGTCTTTTCGAGTGTGTATTATTCGAATGTACACTCGAAACTTCTCTAAGTAGAAAAATCTTGTTTATGAGGCCTAGACTTCAAAATTTGGCTAAAATATTAAGATCATGTGGGTCTATAGACCAACATGTCCTGATCATTAGCATGTTTCCGATAAAAATAGACACCAGTTGAGCTGAATTATAGCGTTCGAGTCTTTTCGATTGTGTATTATTCGAATGTACACTCGAAACTGCTCTAAGTAGAAAATTCGTGTGTATGAGGCCTAGGCTTCAAAACTTGGCTAAAATATCAAGATTATGTTGTCCTGATCATTAGCATGTTTCCAATAAAAATAGACACCTCTTGAGCTAAATTATAGCGTTCGAGTCTTTTCGTGTGTGTATTTTTCGAATGTACACTCGTAAGTTCTCTAAGTAGAAAATTCGTGTTCATGAGGCCTAAGCTTCAAAACTTGGCTAAAATATCAAGATTATGTTGGTCTATAGACCAACATGTCCTGAATATTAGCATGTTTCCAATAAAAATAGACACCTCTTGAGCTAAATTATAGCGTTCGAGTCTTTTCGAGTGTGTATTTTTCGAATGTACACTCGAAACTTCTTTAAGTAGAAAATCTTATTTATGAGGCCTAGACTTCAAAATTTGGCTAAAATAACAAGATCATGTGGGTCTATAGACCAACATGCCCTGATCATTAGCATGTTTCAAATAAAAATAGACACATGTTGAGCTAAATTATAGCGTTCGAGTCTTTTCGAGTGTGTATTATTCGAATGTACACTCGAAACTGCTCTAAGTAGAAAATCTTGTTTATGAGGCCTAGACTTCAAAATTTGGATAAAATATCAAGATCATGTGGGTCTATAGACCAACATGTCCTGATCATTAGCATGTTTCCAATAAAAATAGACACCTGTTGAGCTAAATTATAGCGTTCGAGTCTTTTCGGGTGTGTATTTTTCGAATGTACACTCGAAACTGCTCTAAGTAGACAAATCTTGTTTATGAGGCCTAGACTTCAAAATTTAGCTAAAATATAAAGATCATCTGGGTCTATAGACCAACATGTCCTGATCATTAGCATGTTTCCAATAAAAATAGACACCTCTTGAGCTAAATTATAGCGTTCGAGTCTTTTCGTGTGTGTATTTTTCGAATGTACACTCGAAACTTCTCTAAGTAGAAAATCTTATTTATGAGGCCTAGACTTCAAAATTTGGCTAAATTATCAAGATCATGTGGGTCTATAGACCAACATGTCCAGATCATTAGCATGTTTCCAATAAAATAGACACCTGTTGAGCTAAATTATAGCGTTCGAGTCTTTTCGAGTGTGTATTATTCGAATGTACACTCGAAACTGCTCTATGTAGAAAATCTTGTTTATGAGGCCTAGACTTCAAAATTTGGATAAAATATCAAGATCATGTGGGTCTATAGACCAACATGTCCTGATCATTAGCATGTTTCCAATAAAAATAGACACCTGTTGAGCTAAATTATAACGTTCGAGTCTTTTC